>NW_024062729.1:1012500-1172500 GCF_006381635.1 Hibiscus syriacus | reverse complement strand
CATTTCCGTCGTCAGCATGGCGTGATTCAAAGAATGGAGGCTAACATTGAGGGGGAGTGTTGAAAATTCAATATTAGCCTATATGTTAACACCTAAATTAATTTGATGTCATTGCTTACATCAATTTAGTTTTGATGTCATTGCTTACATTAATTTAGTTAGGTGAAAATTAAGTATTTTTCTCATATTTTAATGAGTGGTTTAGATTGTTTCTTGTAACCTATAAATACCCTACTTGTATTTGAGTTTTATCATCCAACAATCAAAGCTTAATTATAAGCATTTGAAAGCTTTCTTAAGAGTTCTTCCCTTTTGCAATTTTGTGAGATTATTCTAAAGAGAGTTTTTTTTGGATCAATTAGAGTTTTTACTCTATTTTGATTCAACATAGAAAAACAAGTGATCACATTTGGCCACATTTGTTACTTTTTACCCTCAAGAAGTACATTGACCCAACTCTTAAATTATTAAACATTTTAAATCAGACATATAATTTTTTGTTCAATCTATACAAACATTAAATTTCTCAGTGATATTAATTATAAGAAAATGTTATTCTCTCTGAAGATTAATCTTATTATGAATACACCTTTACACCCAACAACCCTTTTATTTGTAAGAAATTATTTGTCTTAAAAATTTATTTATTAGGTGGTTTAAGGGTTTATTTAAATTTAAAAACTTATTTAACATATTAACCTAATACATTGAAAATTACTAATAAAAAATTCTCAAATTTTAATTATTGGAATTTGATTTCCTTGCCGAAGCTTTAAAATTAAAATTGGAAGGACATAACGTCACCTTCCATGGTATGCTTGTGGGGGAATGTAATGAATAAGCAAAACATCCACCCATCCCCCAAAAGGAAGCTAAAGCTTAAAAGAGAAGCAACGACTACAAAAGGGAAGTGGATCTTTTTCTTTTTCCTTGAAATAAATAATAGGGAAAATTCTGTATTTAGTACCTACACTATCAAATTTTGTATGTTTTTATTATTTAATATTTTTTTTAAAAGTAAATCTAACGTGTAGTTTTTAATTCATTTTAATATATTGTCGTTAAAAACTTAACGCGTTTAATACATAAATTATCAGTTTTGATCTATTTTAGTACCTAAACTTTGAACCTTCTCAAAACTTAACTTTAGATTTTGAACGAGATGCGGAAGTGTACTTGAATTAATTGATAGGTTGAAATCATTGAATATTTCTTTGGTTGTGATCTTCGAAGAAGATAGAGTTTTCTTAAGTATAAACTCTCTGACAGAGAGATTGTCTATTTCTTGGGGGTCATAACCTCTTTATATAGATGATTTAAGAGTAAATAATTGTTTGTACTTATAACTCCGACTCTCGTCAAATTATAAATATAACTTTAATAGTATATACACTTTTATTTCCATGACATTTTTAATACTTTATAACATAATTGATCACTTAATTTATGTTATATTTTATGATAACAATGTATATTATAAATATGTACTCATAATTATGAATTTTATTCCAACACGAAATATTAAAATGAAGTAAAAATTAAAGCTTTTAATGAATAGATGCTAAAATGAAACAAAAATTAAACTTTACCTATGATTTTAAAAATATTAAAATTTTAAATAAAAAATTTGATAATTTAAGTAAACGCAGAATTTACCTTAAATAATAAAAGTAATAATAAAAATAATATATATAAAAAACCCACCAAAATCGTTTTGGTTATAGTGAAGTGTGCCCCATTGTCAATGGAGTTTGGCAATAGCAATATTGTCTAATCCCGCATCGAAATTGTAAAACAACACAAAATCCAATCTTTGTTGGAGTGCGTTTATTATATTCTTCCACGCCACATGGAATTGATGCTTCCACGTTGGCTGTTACTTTCAGCTATTTGAGTCCCCGTAAAACAAAAGAGTAAAATGTGTAATATATCAATCTGCCCATGGGTTTCGCAAAATTTTCAACTTGGTACTTGAACTTTCTTTTTACCACTTCGATACCTAAACTTGGAAAAAAAATTCTCAGATTAGTACCTAGTGTTAACATGAAACTTCAACAACTATTTAGGTTGTGACATGTAGTAATTATAACGTCAATATTTGGATGTCCAATGCCACATTGCCAATATGATTAGTTGTTGAAATGTAATGTTAACCCATGTACCAATTTGAAAATTATAGAGGTCTAAAAATATTCAGGTACCAAGTTGAGAAAATTTACACAATTTAGGGTTTGTTTGATATGTTAGGCCTATATATAAGACAAATCATGTCATTAATCCATGAACTCAAACGAATAATATGACAAAATTATAAGGACTTAAAATGATCAAAGTAGAGAATATGAACTATATGATGAACTTTTTTTAAAATATTTCATGACTGTTGTTTGAGGCCATACCAAAATTTTAAAGGGTAAATCATATCAGAGACTACCCAACTATAACCCCTTGTCATTTTACCACCATTTTTGAATTATTTTCAATCAGACCACCCAATTATTTAAATGCATTCAATCAGGCCACCTGCCGTTAACATTTAACGGAAGTGCTGATTGAACCTAGGAAACATGGGAGCTAAAGCTCTCTCTCACCCATTAAGCCAAGCAAATTTTTCTATCAAAAGTAGATTACATATGGTATATATCTTGTATATTAGTCTAAACTTAAATTCTTAGTATTTATACTACATCTTAACTTAAATTCACATATTATATTAAATTAAATTAACATCTTAACATTAAAAATATATTTTATTTTTATATTAATTTTAAATATTATAAGAATAAAATATATTTATTTTTATCCTAAATTTTAAAATATTATAAGAATAAAATATATTTTATTTTTATCCTAAATTTTAAAATATTATAAGAATAAAATATATTTTATTTTTATCCTAAAATTTAAATATATTTATTTTATTAGCAATTTTAAATATTATAAGAATAAAATACATTTATCTTAAATTTTAAATAATTTAATTTAAAAATATATTTATTTTTATTTTAAAATATTATAAGATTAAAAATAAATATTTAAGTTAAAGTAAGAATAAATTATATTTTTAAGTTAAATTAAAATTAAGATAAAAATAAAATGTATTTTATTTAAGTTAAATCAAAATTAAGATAAAAATAAAATATATTTTATTTAAGTTAAATCAAAATTAAGATAAAAATAAAACATATTTTTTCTTATAATATTTTAAAATTAAGATAAAAATAATATATATATTTTTAATATTAAGATGTTAACTTAATATAATATAATATGTGAATTTAAGTTAAGAATGTAGTATAAAATACTAAGAATTTAAGTTTAGACTAATATACAAGATATATGCCATATGTAGTCAACTTTGGACATAAAAGTTTGCTTGGTCCAATGGTTGAAAGATAGCTTTAGCTCCCATGTTTATAGGTTTGAATCCCACACCCCCTCAATTTAATGCCTTCATTTTTTTTCTACCAGAGGGCGACACATGTCATCATCTGATTGGTGAAAAATAAATCTATTAAATTAAAATAAATTAAATCCTCAAATCAGTGACTACACGTGTCATGATATTTAGTATTAGTGTCACGTGGCATGATCTGATTTAAAGATTAAATTTATTTGAATTTATTAAAATTGGGATCAAATTTAGAGAATATATAAGTAACAGTGACCAAATATGTAATTATACAAAATTACTAACTGTCACGTCAGCACTCCATTAAATGTTAACGAGAGGTGGCTTGATTGAATGCATTTAAATAGTTGGTGGTCTAATTGAGAAGAATTAAAAAAATAGTGGTCAAAATGAAAAAGGGCTATAGTTGGGTGGTGTATGGTATAGTTTACCTAATTTTAAAATTTAAAAGAGATAGAAATTAAAAAGTAAATCCGTAACTTTCTCATGGTACATGGACTGAATAAAGAATTTGACGCTATATATATATGGGTAAATTACACGTTTATTCACTAAACTTTATTCTCTCTCATATTCACTCATTGTACTTTCAAGTTTTTCAATTTTTTCACTGAACTTTAGACATTGAACTTTTTAGTCACTCTACCGTTAAATTTCTAACGTAATCGTGTGACATGTTTTTTTATTAAAATAAGCATCGTGAGCACGTCGTTACTGAGCAAATGGTCGAGTGATAAAAAAGTTCAATGTCTAAAGTTCAGTGAGCAAATTGAAAAAATTGGAAGTACGGTGAGTGAAATAAGATAGAATAAAATTTAGTGAGTAAGCGTGTAATTTACCCATATATATATATATATAAGGGCAGCAAAAGGAAAGCAGGCCATAATAGAACAAAAATAAAAAGCAAAAGCTAAATACCCGTGCCTTACTTCTTCCACAGCTTTTCTCGGACCCACGATGTACATTGTTTATTTCTAAATTATAATAATAAATACTTTAATACTATATTATAGGGTAAAGTACATAAATGGTCTCTCAACTATAGAGTAATGATTTATTAAGTCCTCATACTATTAAAAGTTACAAAAATGATTCTTCGACTATAGAATATTACTTTGTTAAGTCCCTCAAATATTAAAAGTTACAAAGTAGTCATCCGACTATTTATTATATTCCAAATCAATCCTTTTCTATTAAAAAATTAGTGGTTGTCCAAGTTAGACGTTAACATGATGGTTGAGATATGATAGTCGTTTGAGATTCTGAGATCAAATTTTATCATATCGCAGTCAGTAGTTTGACGTTCAACTTATAATACTGTCAAATTTTTAACGAAAAAGGATGAGTTTGGAACATAATGAATAGTCGAGCAGCTATTTTGTAACTTTTGATAGTCGATGGACTCAAAAAAGCAATACTCTATAGTCAGATGACCATTTTATAACTTTTAATAGTCGAGAGATTTAATAAAGCAACGTCATGTAGTCGGAGTATCATTTGTGTGGCTTTAGTCATATGATATTAACATTCGTTGTGTACATATTTCTATATTATAGAATTAAATTAGTTTAAGTTTTACATGATTAGTAGAATAACAACTAACAAATATAAGATTGGCGACAGTGTTAAGGAAAAAAGAATTCATGCTTCATTAGTTCGTCGTGATGAACATGAAAGATTGAGCCATACACGCCAATATCTCACCGCCACCTACCATTACCGGAGGTTGAAGAAGAAGATCAGAAAGAGAAGTTGTTGCAATGATTGGAGTTGGAAGAATACGGGGTTCCTTGTATAATTATCCTAATGCTTCGTATGAACCACCAAACAAGCTCTCTCATGGACAAAGCTCGATGTAGCTTCAAGTCCGCTGCTGCACGTTTCAACGCTCTTGAAGTAGAATTCCTTCGATTCCATTTGTCTCCACCAGAGGCCTATCATCATTAAAATCTTAAGCACAAAGAACCAGAGAAGACAAAATGTGAATTCTTTCAAATACTGCTTCCCAAAAACAAGAAAATAATAACAAAAGAAAAGCACGGAAGAACCTCGTTGCAGAAAATTAAACAATAATAGTAATGAGAGAAAAAGAAACAGCGGTTGGTTCTATGGTGTAGTGGTTAGCACTCTGGACTTTGAATCCAGCGACCTGGGTTCGACTCCCGTAGGACCTTAATCTTATTTGGTTCTTTTATTAGGGAGGGTTGGGTCTATAATAACATCCAGCCTGTGCTTTTTCTTGGGGTTTTTACATAACTGACACCGTTTGATTTTAATTTTATTTTTCTGACACCGTTTGATCAATATTTCCAGAACTAGCACCCTTTCTGCTGAGTTGGCAAAGGCGCGTCCCGGGGGCGCGCTTTACCCGTATTTTTCGCTGAGTTGGATGCCACGTGTGAAAGGCGCGTCCCGGGGACGCGCCTTTGCCAACTCAGCAGACACGTATTTGTTTTATAATAAATAGTTTATTTTATTATTATTATAAATTAATAATATATTATGTAAAATGTTTCTATTATAATGTAAGAATTATCAAGTTTCGAGTATTTTTATTTTGATTATCGATCTATTAATTTTATCAGTTAATTATTTAAATGTTATCAATCTAGTCAATATTTAACGAAAATATTGATGCATAAGTAATAAATTAGTATGATTACATATTTAATCATCAAGACTTACATATTTTATAAAATTAGTCTTATTGAAAATTTAATTTAATAAATTTAAAAGTTATAAAGAAAAAATTATAACTAATAATATTAAATATATATTAAATAATTATATTAAATATATTTATGTATTTAAAAGTTAAAAAAAATTATTTAGGTGTACATACATTGACAAATTATATAAATGCAATAACATTAAATTATTAAAAATAAAAACATTCATTTAAAAACTTTAATTACATAAGAGTTAACGGTTATATGATGATAACAGAGCTGGACATTTTTTTCTATTGTGCCCGATGTTTCTACAATGCCCACATCGTTTTTGTTCTGTTGACTTCTCCCGAATATCCATATCACAATGTATTCTAGTAGATTTTGGACGACCTGAGTCCCTCAATAGCAATGGATCTGGTACAATTGTAAGCCAAGTTTGAATCTCATTTGGGTCTCTTTCGTTTCCTATGGGCGGAAACTCAAATTCATATACCTTGAAAACTTGTGAAAGTTGGTATACAGGATCAACATAATTTTTGTAGTCCAAATGCGAATGTGAGCAAGCAGCAATGACATGAGAGCATGGATATTTGAGTGCTTGAAAGAAACCACAATCGCACCACCTCTCTTGCAGATTAACTCTGAAAGAGTTAGCTTTAATCCCTTGCAGCGGACGTGGCATTTCGGTTACACGAAACAATTCACGGGTGCGAGAAAAATTTGTAACTAACATCCCATTTGATGTAGCCATTTTTTCTGTAAATCGGCTACTAGTCTTGGGTGGTAAATATGTCCGTTTTGCATCCAAGTAAGAGCTTGTCCACCGAGTTTTGCAAAGAGTTGACCCAAACGAAAATAAGTCGTTTTGACCAACGCCGTGACTGGTAAATGACGCGCCCCCTTTAAGGTTGAATTTATTGCTTCAGCCAAGTTTGTTGTCATATGACCATAGCGATACCCCCCGTCATATGCATTTGTCCACATTTCTTTGCTGATGTCCATAATGTACTCGCACCCCTTCTTATTTTTGCCAAACAGCTCTTGTAGCATCGACTCAAACCTTTGAGGTAAGAGTTCGTAACCTAAGCCATTAGGAATATGTAATAGTTAATATGAAGTATAAATAAGTAATAAGAAATTGATAGAAAAATTGGGAAAAAGTAACATACCCATCCGCACGACTAACTGACGTTCATCGTTCTTCTTGTATTTTCCGTAATAGTTTGCAGCAATATGACGGACACAATAACGATGTTGAACATGTGGAGGTCTATACATTGTACCCAAAGAGTCCATTGCTGCTTTTATCCCGGCTCCTCGGTCTGAAATAATGCATAGTCGTTCCCTGGTGACAACATGTAAACGTAAATTTTTAAGGAAAAAAGCCCAAGACTCAGTGTCTTCTCCTTGAACGAGGGCAAACGCAACAGGAAGAATATTGCGGTTTCCATCTTGGACCACAGCCAATAATAAAACTTGCTTGTATTTCCCATACAAGAAAGTACCATCAATTTGGACAATTGGTTTACAGTACTTGACTGCATTAATACACTGAGGGTAAGTCCAAAAGACTCGGTAAAATTGGCAGCGATCGCGAACCATTCGATCATTCACGTAATGATGTTGAGTTTCGAACTCAACAATTGTCCCGGGATTAAGTCTTTGCACAACATGAAACCAACTGGGCAGCTCGTTGTAAGAGGAATCCCATTCGCCATGAAGTTTGCAAATGGCATTCTGTTTTGCCAACCACGCTTTTTTATATGAGACAGTGTACCATATTGTGACTGTATAGCAGAAATCAACACTGCAACAGCTATATGAGAGCTTTGCTTCACAATGGGCATGATTGCTTGACAAATAATGTTGGAGTCCAAGTTTGGATGATCCTGGTTTATACTGTGCACAACATGTATGAGGACCGTTGTATCTGGTTAGTTCCCATAAGTTGTTCTTCCTCTTCCTCTTTGATACACGGACCATCCATTGACATCCGTTGTGACGTTGGACGCAGTAGCAGACATATTTCTCCGTGTTAGATCGATCAACTCGAGACTGAACTGAGTTACGAATATTGTAACTCTTTATTGCCATCATTGCTTCTCATTCGATGCGAACTCCATTCCAATATGTAAATTACCGTCATTGACTGATGATTGAAGTCCATAGTTGCCAACATCAGGAAGATCTGGAAATTCAGGCTCATACATTGCATCGTAATCAGCCTCATACATATGTGCAGGAAGTTCGGCTGGTGTTGTATTTATCGGAACGTCCTCGTCATCATCAGAATGTACGTTAAACTGTGGTGAGTCAGGTTCAACGAATAATCCTGTTCAGCACCATCTGCACCTGGCTCCCGAAGAGGTTCTTCTGGTGGAGATGAGGGTTCCTCCGATAATCCAATGTTGAGGTCAAATAAGTTCCCGCTTGCGTGTCCTCCCCTTGAACTTGAGGCCATTGTATCATGTGGGATGTGAATAGACTGTCGTCTCGATGGCATTTCCATATGTAAGTCGAAAACATTGGCAGATGAATGTCTGCCCTTGAAGTAGAAGAGATGTTGCCATATGGATTATTGGTGAAGCCACGTGGGTTGAGATCATAAGCAGTTGCAGATGAATGCCTTCCTATTGAACTTGATGGCATGGTATATGGCGTTGGATCCGCCATTAATGATGTGAAATCATTACAGATAAGTTGTGTCGGGCTATCAACTTGATCAGTTTGATATGCAATGCCAAAGTGAGAGGAATATGAGAGACCACGAGTTACACGAACCTCAATAAAAGTGGCATACATTTCAATAAGAGATTGTGAACTCCCCATATGAGCATCAACCATCATAGAAACATCATCATCGTTTGAAAGCTGAAATGATGTATACGTGAGCGGAAAAAGTTCAGTAGGAAATCTGTATTGAAGTGAAGATAGTCTTCTCTGGCCTGCTACACGAATCTTTAACGAAATTTTTGTGATTAACTCCTCAATTGTGATGTTTCTCTTCAAGGTTAAGGGGATATAATGATCTGACTCAAAAACAACCCCCTCTTCAGCTTCCTTAATTCTCCATCATACAAAACAACAGCAGAAAGACGACTCATTTTCAGAGAATTTGAGAATTTAGAGTTTGGGAATTTGAGAATTTGAAAGATTGTGAACTGAAGTTTGTTTTGAAAGTTTATAATACGTTGCATATAATAGTTTCTATAATCGGTTCACTATTCACGTGAAGGCGCGTTCCCGGGGGCGCGCCTTCCATTATTTCGTCAGAGAATATTATCATTGCCCTATTATGTCATTCATGTCCCTCGGGGACACTAGATATATCAGTACTATTATTTCACTATTCACGTGAAGGCGCGTTCCCGGGGGCGCGCCTTCCATTATTTCGTCAGAGAATATTATTATTGCCCTATTATGTCACTCATGTCCCTCGGGGACACTAGATATATCAGTACCTATTATTTCACTATTCACGTGAAGGCGCGTTCCCGGGGGCGCGCCTTCCATTATTTCGTCAGAGAATATTATCATTGCCCTATTATGTCACTCATGTCCCTCGGGGAATAACTTAAATTTAACTTCTTTTGAATGTTCAACAAGTTAAGAATAACTTAAATTAAAACGTTATGTGAAGTTTGAATAAATTAGATAAAATGTTATTGATAAATTGAATAAATGTGAAGTGATAAGTTGATTGTGACATTGAAATTGTATGGAATGAGCATTGAAATGTGACATTGAATAAATTGCCAATTCACCCCCCTCTTGGTTGATTCCGTCGATCGATGAACTCAACATAAGTGATTTTAATGTATACGTTTTAATATATGTTAATGATAAAATCATATGTATGGATAAATTTAATTTCAATTTAAGTATTGTGAACTATAATTGGAATATAACTTTTAATTTCGAATACAATTGGAATATTAAGTTGAAATTTAATGTTAAATTTCGAATACTATAATTTATATTTTAAATTTAAATTTGAATAATATTATTTTTATTTTTATTTTAAATTTCGAATAATATAATTTGTATTTTAAAAACATTTATCAAACATTTAATGTTAAATGTGAATAAAAAATAACATTAAAAAATATGTATGTCACAACCATGAAACATTTAAATAACATAACCAAATTACATAAAATTCTGAAATTTAATTATTTAAACATAAGTGGAGGGCTGGGCATGTACCCCTGCGGCATCGACGAATAAGGATGTTGTGGTGGGACTGATGCAGAACCGGTAGCGCCTTCTCTCCGTCCACGCGTCGGGGGACGATGATATTGAGACGGTTGACGTCTTTCTCGGCGCCTAGGAATGTTAACCCCTCGTGCTTCCGCCGAAAGTAGAAACGGCTTCCCATTTTCATTAAACCAGTCCATATAGTTATCCGTAACCATATGACCAGTTTCAGCGTAATATTGTCGAGGGGCCAACAGTGTATATCGGTTCTCCCAAAGCGCAATCCAATCTCTGTGTCTCACCACCCAGTTAACATCTTTCTTTCCCCGTCTATCTATGTTATGCACGTCGTCTAAATTTCTAGGAGCTCCAGGAATATATTGCGTACAACCATACTGACGGAGCACGCGATCAACTGGATGCCACTCAATAATAGCATAACATATAAGAGGTATAACCGATATCCATACCTCTAATGACCCACTAAGGTGGGGTGGGATGCAAGCTTTCACTTCATCGCTCGCATAAGGTATCCACTGAAACTGAAATATAAATATACAATTCAAATAAATAAAATATTCTAATTATATCTAACATTTTAAATTAAAATATTAATAATTAAACAAATTTAAAAACATACCTCAGACCCAGCTTTCGTATCAATAAGTAAACGAATTTCCTCTAAAACAGTAGGTATACTTTTATGGTCCTTTCTTTTCATCGACCACCTATGAAATATAATATAAACTAAATATCACCCTATTTAATTGAAAATATTTAAATCAAAATTTAGTTCGAAAATTACCTCAACAATAAGGGGAATACGTATGGTTCATTCACGATCGGGCATAAGAAAGGCATGCGGAACCACGCCCATGATTGTAGAAGCAGAAGACATCCACCGATAGCAGTTTTCTTATAATTCGTCGCCCGACACATTTATCTAAAGAGAAATGCCAAAACTGCAGCACCCCAACTATATCTTCCAGCTTCATCAAAATCGATCAAATGCCGCAACCACATACAATGCACCTGGTTGCGAGATTTGTCGGGCATCAATATTCCTCCAATTATTCGTAGAATATATGCCCGAGCACATGCCTTTGCTTGATCCTCTGAAGCATTTTCATTTAAAACCTCAAAATTAGCTTTCAACCAAGATAAAGCTATTCTACCTCCATTAAACTCTGGCGGAGCAGCTCCAAGATAATCAATGCACATTGATTGCCAATCACCATCCGCCATACCACACATCATATTTCCGTCGACGGGAAGCCCCAGATGCATAGAGACATCCTCCAATGTAATGTTGCCTCTCCACATGGAAGGTGAAAAGTGTGTGTCTCGGGCCTCCACCTCTCAATCAGTGCAGAAATTAGGACAGGTTCGAGCTTGCAACCGCCTATAATTGTTGCAATATACCCGAACCCAGCAGAAGCCAAATATGGCAAAATACGTTCCGGTGTCGGTATACGTGGATTTTTAATAAAAGTTTCTAAAATACGATCAACATCCTAAATAATATATATTATAAAAAGTAAAAATTAATATAAATTCATAATAACTTTAAAATAAAAATAAATTTAAATATTAACATTAATTATAAAAAATATTACCATATCGCTAAAATGTCTGGAGATATGATCAATATCCAATCGCAACAGCATTTCGTTTTCCATTATAACTGTAGACAAAACAATATAATTAGCAAAAAAATTAATAATTCTAAAAAATAATAACTATTTAAAAAAATACTAACATAAAAATAAATTTCTTACCACTAATAACAAATTTAAAACTCAAATAGTGGAGAATTTGAGTTATATAAGAGAGGAGAAGATGATTTTGGTGTGAAGAATGAGTGAGGGTTGAGGGGGTTTATATAGGGGAGGAGGAGGGGTAGTTAGGAAAAACGGATGGGGGCATTTATGACATTTAATGGAAGGCGCGTCCCCGGGGATGCGCCTTCCACACGTGTCTGCTGATATGGCAAAGGCGCGTCCCGGGGACGCGCCTTTCACACGTGGCATCCAACTCAGCGAAAACACGGGTAAAGCGCGTCCCCGGGGACGCGCCTTTGCCAACTCAGCAGAAAGGGTGCTAGTTCTGAAAATATTGGTCGAACGGTGTTAGAAAAGTAAAATTAAAAACAAAAAGTGTCAGTTATGTAATTTAGCCCTTTTTCTTCAATATGGATGGGACGTACATCATTATTTTTTTCTTCAATATATTAATTTTTGTTGCTAAAACGGCAGTCTCAGGTCCAAGAAACATGGATGACAATGAATTTACGGGAACTGTGTTCTGTCTCTGATCCTGTTGAAAGGAAACAGAAAAACTTAAACACTTGGGGACCCTCGACATTAATGTCACTCATCAATCATCTGTTTAATTGCTATAGAGAAAGTTTGTAAAGAGATTGAGCTATGTCCCGCCGCTACCTGACATTACCGGAAGTTGAAGAAGAAGATCGAAAAGAGAAGTTGTTGCAATGATTGGAGTTGGAAGAATATGGGGTTCTTTCAGGAGTCTCCAAACAAATTCTCTTTTGGAAAAAAGCTCTATGTGGCTTAAAGTCTGCAATTTTCACTGCTCTTGAAGAAAAATATCTTTGCTTCTATTTTGGTCTCCACCAGAGGCCTATCATCATTAAAATCATAAGCAGAACGAACGAGAGAACAAAACGTGACTTCTTTCAAACACTACTTCCCAGAATTAGAAAAGAAAAACAGTAAGAGTAATGAGAATACAAGTACAGCGATTGGTTCTTTGGTGTAGTGGTTACCACTCTGGGCTTTGAATCTAGCTACCTGTGATCAACTCTCGGTAGGAACGTAAGATTTTCTTTTATGGTTTTTTTGGATGAATGAAATAAATCTCACGTTTTTGTTTTATTTCTTCTCTTCTATTCCTTCACAAAAGCTTCCTTCTTAGGGTTTCCCTTCCAAGAGTGAATACGTAAAGATTCAATGATTATGATTCTCATTGATAGGGGAAAAAACAATTATATTAGTCAAATACAAATGTCTATAGCAGGTAAGATAGAAAGGATCCTCGTGGCTGCTGGTTGTTGTTGAAGAAGCTTAGATCAAGTTCTTGATCAGTGTTTGGTACTGTTGCTATTGAAGTAGTAGTGTCCATAATATCAGGGTTTAGTACTCTATAACAATCATGGTTAGAGGTATAACAATCCGAGACGATATAAATAAAAGTAAAATGAGAAATCTTATTAAATACTCAAAAAAATAGTATAAAAACAAACACGTGATTGAAAACAAAACAACCGATTGGAAACGAGTTGAAGTCTGCAATTACACAGTTTCTTTAAGACAGATTTTCGGCCACTCCTTGGTACTCGAGATCTTTAGTCGTCTGTCTCCCAAGATACAACAACGAGATGATCAGCGCACTGTAGCACAACTGCTGAGATCACGAACTATATCTTGTCTTCATCTATCACAAAAAACTAGAGAAAAAAATTCTTTTGAATTGATTTTTGAGTTGTTTTGAATTGTGTTTAACCTAGTAAGTTAACACGTATTTATAGAGAATTCACATTTTGAACAATTGAAAATTTTTGACCTAATGAAACATTAATGAGAATCAAACAATTAAGCAATTTCCAAAATTACTGTTTTTGATTAAATGAACCTTTTAATGTTTATTCTTTTAATTCAAAAACAAATTTTGAAAATATATTCTCTATTTTGAGGGAAATATCTCACATTTGAGTTAAAATATCTGCAAGCCCACAAAGAGTTAGACCGGTTTGAACATTCACGTTACCCACATCATCACGTCTGCACATTTACGAACTAACAATTGATTTCACATTTTCCTCAACAACGTTTGGATTAATTTCTCATTCAAACCTCCAAAATTATCAAATTTTTTTCAACATCCATATCATATGCTGTGGTAGCTTCTTCCTGGTGACACATCGATAAGTCGAGCTACGCTACGTTGAGGAGGCGAGTCTCTTTTGAACACTTCTCCTAGTGACACCATCACTGGTTGTGGTAATAATATTTTGTGGTGTGCTTTTTTGGTTCTGCTTTGATAGTTTCGCTATTATATATATAATCTTGGGTAAATTACATCGTTCTTCATTGAACTTTACTCTCTCGCTTATTTTGCTCATCAACTTTCAATTTTTCTATTTTGTTAATTGGACTTTACAGATTAAATTATGTTGATCACTCGACCGTTAAGCTTGTAACAGCTGGATGATATGGATTTTTTTATTAATATATAATGATATATATGTATTATTAATATTTAATTATGACATATAATATTTAAAATAAGATAAAAATTCTTAAAATTTATTTCTAAACCCTAATCCTAAATTACAACCCCACCCCACCCCACCGTCATTGTCTATCTCAATCGAAGCCTCCGTTGTCTATTTTTTTTGCCATCGAAAAACACCCTTTGTACGTAAACAACACTTTTACCCACTAAATTCTATGCAAAATCATAATATCTATAAATAAAACATTGAAATATCAAAGCAAAATCCCATTAACGAGAAAGCAAAAATGCAGTAAAAGCAAAATGGGGAAAAACCGAGAATATAGAAAAAGAGGGGACGCGAGAGGAGGGAGAACGACGGTTCAACGAGGAATGATAAAGATAAAAAAAACAAAAAAATTGAAATATTCAACATTAGATCCGTGAAATTTAAGTGGTTTTTAAGTTAAATGGACACTCAATTTGCGTTCAAGAGAGGAAAAAAACGAGTTTAGTGGAAAATTTTGGGGCTTATTAGCCACTATCAATAGCAACCGATGGTGGCAGATGTGGTGGTCAACCATGACGAACGATGATTGGAGTTCTACCATGTTGAGAGAAAATAGAAGAAGAAGAAGAAGAAGAAGAGAAGGAAAGAGGGGGAAATGAAGGAAATTTTATATTTTTATATAGATGCAAAATGACGTGTTTACGTATAAATTTAATTTTTTAAAAACGTCGTTTTGATGTCAAGTGCCATGTCAAAACACCGTTAATTATTTAACGGCGGGGTGACCAAAACATTAGCAATGTCAAAGTTCAGTGAACAAAATAGAAAAAAATAAAAGTTGGTGAACAAAATAACAGAGAGAATAAAGTTTAGTGAGGAACAATGTAATTTACCCTATAATCTTTAAAATTAAAGAAAAATCTATTTTTATACTTTTGTTGATCTTTTGATTAATTCCGGGTAAATTACAAATTTCATCACTAAATTTTACTTTCTTATTTTGCTTACCGAACTTTAAAAGTTTTCAATTTATTCACTGAACTTAATAGATAGAGTTTTTTGGTCACTGAACTTTATTCTTTCTCCTATTTTGGTCACTTTTAAATCGTTAACGTTTTAAAAACGACATCATTTTAAAGAAAAAATCTAAAACGATGCCTTTTTGCATCTATATAACAACCCCTTCTAACATCATTAACTATTTAACGGCTGAGTGACCAAAAAAACCCAATGTATTAAGTTCGGTGAGAAAATTGAAAAAAAAATAAAGTGAGTAAAATAAGAGAGAGAATAAAATTCAATTACGAAATTTGTAATTTACCAATTCCTCAAATGACATCTTTTGTTGATCGAACATATCACACATGACAGACACGATTGATAGAATGTGTCTTTATTCTACCTGGCACGCTCGACCAGCAACTAAATGGTTTAAATGGAAAGTACAACGGATGAAGCACGTTTTTCATGAGTTGAAAAAAAGTTGATGTATCATCGCTTTCAATCCCAAGAACATGATGAACATCATCGACTTCATTGTTCCCTGGAATACATGTAATTCAATACCAGAAAGCCGAAAACAGAATACTGCTACTGCATTATGTTTACAGGAAAGAAGACCGAAGGCCTTATTATAGTCTAGTTTACAAGAAATTATTGCCGTAGAAAGGTACACACATTCCATTGTTTCATGTCTCCATTGACATCCAATAAAACTTATGGCAGGAAAATAACAAAAAATTTGGGTAATGGAGAGAGCAAAAAATACTAGTCATCAACGAATTACTCAACGGAAAATAGTCATGGTACGTGCATTCTGCATACCAGTCTGTCAGCCAGCCTCCTTGTGTTGCAAAATCAAACTGTATCGCAAAGTGTTCGAACCGCCTCGCTTTGAATACTTTACTGTCAAACATGTCCCGTACTTGGCAGGATAAACTTCCTCATTGTTGCCCTTTCTCTACTGGCTCTACACTGTTTATTTCTACCCTTTGGACAAATCATTCAGTATCCGAAAATAATCTTGTCGTCTTCAACTTGTAACCTCGACAATCTCTGCTTCACCGTCGCTGTAATCTCCCCAGCATTTGCTCGATTTCGCATCAACTTGGATTTCACTGCAAGCTTCTTTTCCTGCAATAACACTACCGGTCAGAGGAACCACATCTGCAGGCTTTCCTTCATTTTCAGGAAGCTTGTTTTCATTGTCTAACGATTGATCTTTCGATGGCTGCTGTGCACTTGATTGATTTTCTCCTTCGACTTCCACAGTGGAAATCTCCGGAGTCTGCTCCGCTAGTACCGCTTCACTGTTGGTTTCGGCTCCAATGTCAACACTTACAACAGCCGGTGATTCTAGTGATCCTATAGGGGTTGTCAGAAATCCGTTTTGAGTCACAAGGATACCATTTGATGTCATTGGTGGCATGGGATAACCATTTGTGGAAGCCAAAAATCCATTTGGAGAGACAGGGTAGCCATTAGGAACCACCCAAGGTTGGCCAGGTACAAATTCAGCTGCATGTGGGTTCATTATTCTCGGAGGGCTGTAGTGATTTCCTTCTCCGGAATGTTCAGCGCTGTAGTAGCTAGACTTGTTTCGTGGAACACGATTTCCGGATCTGTTATAACCTCCAGAGAGCCTAGGTCCATATGGAACTCTAGATGTTGCAGATTGATGAGGCGATCTACGGGCAGAGTTGACTTGAAGCATTGGAGGTATATGCACTGGAGGGGGCAGGAGTCCTCCAGGATCCTTGAAACTTAGAGCTGTGACCGAGCTAAAAACTGGAATTGTCGATGGATTAAATGGGGGTGCAGCTGCAGAAAGTTTCTTTGAAGTTTCTTTATCGGTTTCTGCTTCATCCGACTTTTCTCCTTCAGTCAGCAACTGCTTGTCACTAACTTCAACTGGCAGCTCTTGAGAATCTTCATCAAACACTTTTCCTGACATAATAGAGGCCTCGTTTACTGGCAATTGAGATGTATGTCCATTTACAATAACTAAAGGTTCTGAGCTGGAGCATGTTACTTGGCATTTGTCTAAAGATCCGGTAACCGAGTCTGCAGATCCATTATGAGCTTCATTTTTTGTGGTTTCAGCACCACTTTCGACTTCTACGGTCTTAGCTTCTATTTTTATGTCTTCAACTGTAGTGCCCCCTTTTTCCAGCAAAGTTTCACTCACCCCGATTCCCCGAGAAATCTTTGTCTCCAATTGCTTTCGGAACTTCTTCACTAGCAGCCATTGGTGGTGTGGCATCTGATGCAGTCTCTTGGTTTGCTTGAGCATTTTGTTCTGGAAGAGGATTCCCTTTTGGCAAATGCTCTGCCACCGCCTTTACAATCGTCCCGGGTGGGGCCAAAGCAACTTCCTTGTAGGAGAATAGTTTTCCAGCTGCCTGCACACTGATTGGATTAACTACTTGAGTAGGCTTGGTAACTTGTTCAGATGCAGCTGGGCTACCAGGGGATGATTTTGAGTTTACAAGTTTCTCCACCCCACTAACTGTGCTGCTCGGGTTATTTAACTTTGGACTGAAGCTTGAACTTTTAACAAACTTTTTGGAAGCGGAGGAATAGGTCTAACCGAAGCAGTAGGCTCGTTGGGGCTTGTTCTCGGAGAAGTGAAATTATTAGGCTTTCCCCTATATCTCGAGGATTGGGAAACATTCATGAAATTTGTATTCAGTTTGGCTAGACTTGGCCTCCCTGAAGCAGAAGACTTACGAGCTGCAGGTGAACGACCTTTAGGAAAAGCTTCTTGCCACCCTTCATCTGAGATATCATCCTGTTCTTTGTCCACATTTTAACCAACACCAGCTTATCCGCTTGCAGTGAATCAGCTTTCTCAATTCCAGATTCCACAAATTCAGCTTTGGACTTGTTTTCTTTATCACTAGAATTCTCCATAGCAGGAGAAGTCGGTGATGGAAATCATTGTTCTGATATTCATCTGAGGTTGTCTCCCAATTTTGGCCTGGTTTGCCCCTTAGCTGCTCATTGAATGAAAACTTTTGTTTAGATATGCCATCAATGAAGATAATTTACCAACCAAAAGAACAAGTTAGACAACTAACCTTTGCACGAGCTTTCTTTTCGGCATCTCTTGCTCTCATATCTGAGTCCGGGGTTATATAATCCAAAAGGTCCGATACACTGATACAAAATAGGAAACTATTGTAAATAATTCTCAGGTTCAAAAACACAAAGTGAAGCCAAGTAAAGATCAGAACTTTTGAATTGCCTTGAACCAAGCATGGATTGAACCCAACTTATTGTGCTCCTAGATTGTACCTTAAATGGCCTTTGCTGGAGATCGATGCATCGGGCTTTGGAGTACCATTCCGTGCAGCTTCTTGCTGCTCTAAAGCCTTAGATTCAAAATACTCGAGCCACGCAGCCGCATCCTTCATAAGACATGAGAATGTCAAATTATATGAGGACTAGTAAATCACTAATTTAATTGGGTTAATGATAAGCAAATATCAAATTACCTGTGTACGTAGGTCCTCGGACCCTAGTTTTGCCTTCAATATTTGTAGCGTAGTTTGTTCGTGTTGAACGCTTAAGGAGTAAGCTTCCATCAAGGAGAGAGCAATAGCAATGGCATGGTAGCTGGCTGCAGTCTGTTGAAGCCAGAAATACATTAGAAATTAACCTCATAATAACAGGCAGATTAGTTCATTCTCGGTTGTTGATATGATAATTTACCTGTATATGATCAGCTCCGAGTAGTCTTTGGTTGCACTTGAGGGCCTCATGGAGATATCGAAGAGCAACATGAACATTTCCTAACCCTTCTTCCATCATCGCTACGTTAATATACGTCGCTGCTGTATTTGGATGAGATGGCCCGCTTGTTAAATGCAGAAGATACAACGCACGATTTACGTACCTGGTACGAGAAAAAGGACAAGATTAGGCCTGAACTCTAATACAGTATTCAGTCAATGATGTTTCTTACAATGCAAGTCAATACAGAATCACAAAAAAATAAGCATTCCAAAGCACTAAACATAAATCGGAAAAACAACTATCAGCTTTTAACATATTCATAACCTAAACAACCTATCATCTGGTTAAGTACATGACCTAAGCATAACTCGTTGTCTTCTCTCGACCAATAGCATGCATTCTTTTAACAGAAATCACGATGAAGGTTTCCATTAAGGTATCGGACTAATTTTTGACCTCAAAGTTAAAAACAATGGGTGATAAAGCAAATAATATATGCATCCGAAAGATGTAAAAGCATACTTCAATGCCAACTCTGTATGTTGAAGACGGTAATAGAAGACAGCAAGGTCTCCATAACTCTTCATCGTATCAGGATGATCAAGCCCGAGCTCTCTTTCATTTATATCCAACGCTTTCTGCTGATAAATTGTTGCCTAAACAAATTCAAAACAGATCAGAATACTGCAAAACATCGAAAGAATTATTATTATTATTATTTTGGAACTTTTGTATCTTTCGACTGATCGTCAATGGATTTCAATAGGCTCAAAAGTTTTAGTCATTTAGAAAATCATGCAGAAAGAATTGGTCATGTGATGCATGTATAGAACTATAGAAATGTTAAAGAAAATACCTGATTGAAGTCCCCAGTATGGTAAAGCACAACAGCCAAAAGACTGTATGCTCCTGCAGTCATCCGATGGTAAGGGCCACAGACCGACACGAGTTTCGAAAGTGCCTTTAAAATCGAAAGTCAAATATCGGTTTAGATGTTTTTTATATTGCTGAAGAAAAAAATATTTAAGACAACATACAGAGAGATACTTCATCATACCTTAGTGCCATAGTTGACTGCATCCTCCAATTTACCTTTATCCAGAGAAGTCTTAGATGACTCCAATAGGGTACGCCCATCTGCAGATGAACATGCAACATGCTGGGGGGAAGAAACAATGTCAAACAAATTCCAAAGCAAGACTGCAGACAATTAATTTCCAATTTTGGATTCCATTTAATGATTTACTCACCTTGTATACAGGGACCATGCTTATGATATCAGACTTCCTAAATGGAGATGGAGTATCCATGTCATAGTCCCTCGGAACAACCTCGAGCCCCACCTGAGAAATTATCATTTCAATTAGAAAGTGGAGAGGGAGAAGCATACATCTTAACGTTCCTCATACTGTGGCAAGATGATTGTACCTTGTGGGACAAGCCACGGAGAATGGCAAACTTTCTCAGATCCTGGCAGCTTTCTGATTTCCACTGCCATCCGAACCTCTTCGAAAGGAAGGTTTCCACCCATCTCCATTTTGATTTTTCATCATTAATGATGTCTTGGGCACCATTTTCACCAGATGGTGTTCCCAACAATATTTAAACACGCCGCTATTGATGCAGCCAAGTCGTCAATACTATCGACCGAAGATACAACAGCCTGTAACACGTGTTTGTAGGCTCGAACAACCATTTCATGTATACAGAGTGATTGCACATGAGGCAGCTTGTCTGCAAGCTCAACCTGAGATGATAGGAAAGAGGAAAAGATGGGGATATGAGTAATCGGAAATTATTTGGGGGGTCCATTCGAAACCATTAATATTTTTACCACACGCCCCAGGGAACACATTTGCAAACCCCTTGTATGCATAAAATCTGTCAAAGACCTTCCGTCAACCGGTGAAAGTTCTAGGGAGCCAAAATCTGCGACCTGAAAGATTTGAAGTCATACCAGCCAAATATGTTAAGTTCTAAAACATCTTGGAGAAAAAGAAAACATCAATCGCTAAGGGACTAACCAGTTTCGGAAGAGCAGTATCAGCATAGTATTTATGTGCCATTTCAATCAACTCATCCGGGGACTGGCATATGAACAAACATAAATATTAATACAAAAAAACTTTAAGCAGTGCGTTTTTCTTTCATTTGAGAGATCGAGATATATCATATAGAGATGCTTAAATGTATATGATCCCATGGATAGATCAAAACTTTTGTTGTCATTATTCTGTGGATGTATGCAAGTAGCAACTAACCTTGAGGTGAAAGCCGGTTTCTGATTCTTTTAATCTCGAATATGCCGCTTCGGGAAGCAGTTTCTTCCACATCATTTCCATTTCCTCGTCTTGCTTCTCCTGTTCCTTCTGGTTACTGGCTTCTGATTTCTTCTTCGTATCAGGGCTGTTACCTGGAGAAACCTCCATATTCTTTTCATTTTTAACGCCTTTGGTATCTGTTTTTCTTTTTATTTCCTTCAGCAATGCACCCTGCTTTCCAAGACCCTTCACGGCAGGCTCGGGCTTAACATCTTCATTTTTCTTGGAATCGTTTTTCCCGGACGCTTGATTTTGAAGATGTTGCACCCAGCATGCCCCCAGCTCCCATCTAATAGACTTGGTGTTATTAAAGGGTTCGTTTTGCAACTTCTGCAAACTCTCCTCTAACACTTTCCTCACCGAAGCCCTGGAGGAATGCAAGTTCCCGACATCCGTACTCTGCGATCGTTGAGCTGATGCAGGTATGGTTGGCTTGTGCAATAGGATCCTTAAGCTGAAAAGTATTTATAAGAGACATTAATATCTCACAACCCTATAGTGTAAGCAAGTGTGTGCACATTTCCCTTTGTGTTTACAATAAGAACAACTCGGCAATGATATGGATATGAGACGAGCTCGACCTATTGACATTTAAAGCGTTCGCCCCTCCTTCCAGCTGGTCCTCGATGTCGATATCTTGAGGAATGGGATTGCCCTCCCAGTTTGCCTCGGCCGAAACTTTTACTACAGCTGTATAGCCACAATGTCTTACAACCATAACACCAAAAGTAGAAGTATCCTACAAGGCCAAAAAAAGGGGTGAAGTTAGCAAATGAATAGCCTCTTTCTTAGTTCACTGAAGTAAGCATTCAGCAAAAAGGGTTCACTCACATGGACAGTAACACTCTCATCTGCAGTTATGCCTTTAAGCAAATTTCTCCGAGCGAGCTCCTCCTGTGGCAATCCGAGAACCCGACTTCCCTCGTTTTTACAATCTAATTTCACACTTGCATCAGGAACATCTCTTGTCACCTCAATGATCAAGTCGCCCACCTTTGCTTCGTGCAAAATCGAAGCAGAAGGATCATTTAAAGCATTCTGATTGCTTTCAACGATGTTCTTGATCGCTGCAATCGCTTTAAAGACCGCAACGTCGACAAATAAACTGTGGAGCAGAAACGCTTTCCTATCTCGTATTTGCCTCTCTTCTGCTGTCTTGCAAGGCATAGCTGCCAAGATTGCAAACTCTTTTGCCCATTGCCTATTGTCATGTTTATCCTCTCTTCCTTGTCCGCCTCCATTTCCTCCCCAGTTTTCATCTTCCACCGGAAGTGGCGGAAATGCCGACGGGTTATCCGCTACCACGGGAGGAACAACCCACGTATTGGCCCGAAAACCGTAAGGAAGGTTGCCAAACTGAGTTTTAAAGATCAAAACAAAGTAAAACAAAAGTAAGTTCCGAACCATCTGTTCTAATTCGTATCGAAATGCAGCAACTTGATCGAAAACTTTACGTACTTTATTATGCTCAGTGAAAGCTTTCATAAGAGCTTTGTATGCCTGCAAGGAGATTAGCGTTCCTCAATATGAAGAAATTATATACCCAAAAGAACTTCATAGACGAAGTTAAACATCGTCATAGTTTTTTAAGGTCACTGCGACACCACAATCTCGTCTGCAATTTAGTACTATGGGAGATGCAATGGAACTTACAGCATCAAAGACCCTGCTGATCTGCTGAAGAAGTGTGACTAGAGAGTGACAGAGAAGTGGCCGTTTTCCGGCCGGGTAAAACCCTTTCCGGCAAGCAACTAACGTCATCGGCTTCCCACCGCAAACTCGAACCTACATTTTGAGTTGGATACCACTGAATCCAATTAGCCCACATTTTTTAAAACAAAAAGAACATCAAATTAAACTTTTCACTTACATCAATCTGGAAAAAATCATCTTCCGTTTTATCCTCCAGGAATGGACGATTGGATATTCTAATATCTGTAAAAAAAATTTAACAAGAAAAGAATTTCAACCTCTGAAAAATGGAGAATAAAAACTGAGTTCAGGCATGGCTATAAAAAGAAATTACATTGTATAGGAGGAGTGAGGTGAGAGAAGGAGAAGAAATCATAGAACTGCCCGAGCCGCGGCGGAGGACACATCGAAACCGCCGCCGTAGCGTCGCCTTTTTCCTTCGCCTTGTCGGGAGATTCACCACCATTGTCGACGGCAGCCGAGTCTTTGGGACTGGTTCCACCAGCCGATTTCGGCGAACCGAAGGATGTTGTGCAGGCGACTATGTCGAGGAGCCGTCGGATGTGGGCCACTGCTAGCTCCTCCGTGTAGTCCTCTGCACAAAAATTTCTTTCCCAAGTTAAAAACGAATAACTAAAAGAAACCAAAATGTGACTGCAGAATTTGGCAAGACAACCTTGGATGATAGACATCTGACAAGGTTTAAGCGAGGCAATGTCGACGGAATCCTTAAGTTGATTTCCTCGTACCTGTGGAACAAATTCTCAAACTTAAACACCGTCGTAAAGTAAATGAAAACGAAAGCCAATGGTGACCGCCATTGATGAACTGGTAAAAAGCTGCTCTGCTCTGCTCTGCTCTACTGCATTAATGGCGTACTTTACATTTCCCAAAATAGAAAGGGACATTAAATTGTTGCCATTAAATTTAAATTTACCTCGTGAGACAGGGAGATGTTGGTCAAATGACATGTCACAACGTGGACCACTAAAAGCTTTCTTACATCCAAAATCTTGTCCGAAGATATTCCCTGCCGTAATTGTAAAAGAGAAAAAGATAACGTGAACCTCACAAAAATCGCATGCATAATAAAAATTAATTTTCTTTACCTTGAGGGTAACTTGGGATTCTTCAGGTGTTTCGACGGTGATTTCGATTACAAAAGGCAAAACTGTAAACAGAAAATCATGGGCCGATAAGATTTTCACTTTTCCTTTTTTGTATTTTAAAATGCAAGAATCCAGGAGCAAAAGTTTTGAACCAAAGATAATAACACGATAAGATAACGTCCAAAAGTGAATAGTTTTGAACCATAAACAATGATACGATAAGGTTATTTTCCTTCGTTTTCTCGGCAACCAAACAGAATGGTCAATAGGAAAAAGGAGAGACTGAGAAAAGAGTTACCTCTCTCTTCCTTCTTCTTTTTCTCTCCCTTGGCTTTGTTTGCTTTCGCCTTGCCTGCCTTGGGAGCCATTCGTGCACCAAAATTCCCGGATTGCTTATAAAGATATCGAATTCTTTGGCTGCTTCAATCGAGTAACAATTCTTTGACGGTAATAACAATGACCCAGATTGAACTAATAGACTACTTCCTTTTTGCACGCAAGTCCCGAGAGAAATCTCCGTCCAAACACGCCAAAGTTTTGAACTTTCGATAGCTTGACACTAGCCAAAAACTAAGACAAACAAAACCCAAACTTTAACTCTAGAAGAAACATAACTTTCTTCTTTAGTTTTCAATGTAAAACGAGAGCATTGGAGAGATAAAATACAGATGGGGGGAGGAAAGCGGTAGTATAGTGTTTGGCAAGAGAGAAAGTTGAGATGGATAAGATAAGATAAGCCACTCTCCGAGTCCTTTGTTTGTGATACAAATGGAAGCAAAGAAATTAAAAAAAACCCAGAAATATTACTGAGAGAGAGTTGAGTGAAAGTGTTGGTTTTGAAGAAGATTTATAGAGAGAGAGGGGTGGATAGGATAAGGTGAGGCCCTTAACTTCTTTCCTTGTACACAACAGGTAATCCAAATTGGTGGAATGAAAGGCTAAAAATTTCAGGCCTCTCCTTTCATTTTTTATTTTCTTCAACTTATTTCTTCCTCAACACCTCAACCTCATCATCTCTGTTTCTCGGTTTGTCTTGTTTTGTATTTTCTTGTTTGCAGTCTTCTATGGCTAACTTTTGGAAGGCTGTGATTGGACACCAGAAGCTGCTAATTAGGTGGGCAGGGGATTATCACCGTTCCCTAATCACATGATAGAATTTTGGAACTCAACAAGTTAAAATCGACACCACATTAATTAAAACACTAATCTAAATGACATTTTTACCATAATATTTTGATAGTGGATTATCACCGTTCACTCATTTGAGGCCTTTTCAATATAATCATGGCACAGAACAACTTAGTCCTCAACATTTATTAAAAAATATATAATACCAATGAAATAACAATTAAAAAAACCAAATTTCTCATCATATATAGTTAGTGGAAAGATATGTGATTCACATCTAATCTAAATATTTCTATTTTAACTACAAATATTAACAAAAATAATTATATAATTACTAACAAAAATAGTAATATATATATATATATATTACATTATATAAAATTAGAGTTTTGCACTTTTTTAAGATCATCGAACGAGAGAAATTAAATACTAAAATCAACAATAGAAAATGAGAAGATATTCACTGAAAAAAACAAGGAGTTAATTTTAGCTTTTGATTTCCCTCAATCCAACTGTCCTAAAAATGTGTAAAACTAAAATAGTTATATATATGAGTTAGAATCAATTTACACTATGTAAAACTCTTTTAGTTTTATAATCTTTTAGGATCGTTGGATGAGGGGAAATCAAAGGTTGTAAAACTAAGATTAACTCGTTTTTTAGTGAATATCTTCTCATTTTCTACTATTAATCACAGCCTTTGATTTCTCATCTTCCAATGATCCTAAAAAAATGTAAAACTATAAGTTTTACATAGTGTGAGCGGATCTTGACCCTATATATATATTGGTGTAGTTGCAAATCCATAAAAATTTTTATAGATTGTACTAATATAAATATAATAATTTTTTAACAAATTCATATATTTTAATTTAAAAATATATAAAAACAATTATATACATATGTATTAATATATTAATTGGACCAACATATTTTTTTAACATAACTCATACATATTTTTATTTAGGACACACTACCTATTTTTTTAACCTAACTTATGACCATCCTTAAATATGACATGCAGAGGCGGACCCAGGATAAAAATTCAGGGGTTGCACAAAAAAATTCCTAAAATAAAGAGCAACGGTTACACACAATATTAGGGGTGACACTTGTATTAAATAAAAAAATTAGAAAAAATTAATACTAAGTAGACAATTTTGAAGGGTTACATGTGATACCCAGGGCAACTATAAAATCCGCCCCTGATGACATGATAAATAAAGCACAAATATTCCAATAATTTTTGAAAATATATAAAATATTATTTTAAAACTTTTATAAGTGTAAGACATTTAAAATACAATTACCACACAAACATATATTATAAAATATGACATGGAATATATTTTAGGATAAAATAAACAAATGGTCTCTCGACTATAGGATATTGCTTTATTAAATCTATTTATTATTAAAAGTTACAAAATGATCATTTGATTATAGAGTGTTGCTTTGTTGAGTCCATTGACTATTAAAAGCTTCTAAATGGTCACCCGACTATTCATTATGTTCCAAACTCGTCCTTTTTCGTTAAAAAATTTGGCGGTATATTGAGTTGAACGTTAATCTACTGATTGTGATATGATAAAATATGATCATAGATTCTCAAATGACTATCATATCTCAGCCATCATGTTAACATTCAACTTAGACAATCGCTAATTTTTAATGAAAAATGATTAGTTTGGAACATAATAAATAGTCGGTGACTATTTTGTAACTTTTAATAGTCGAGAGACTTAACAAAATAATATTATATAATCGAAGGTCTATTTTGAAACTTTTAATATTCGATAACTTAAGAAAATAGTAACTATAGTCGAGAGATCATTTATATACTTTAGCATATATTTTAAAACATTTTATCACTAAGATGTTTCTTGGCCGACCGCGGTTTCCCCGTCAAAAAGGAAAGACACACTGAGTCAAGCAACTCGGGGCAAAGCATCTTGAACAACCAAAACGTACTGTACCAAGATGGTTCTGTCAAGTATGCATCTCCACGGCAAAAGCTTGCCACAATCGACTTGGCACATCCTTCTGCTGATGCACCCGGACAAAATCTATTTGTACCTATAAAAAATATTATAATTAGGAAAGCAACATGTTATTTGGATTTGAATTACGCCAGCGATAAAAGGGTGCGTTGTTCTCTCTAGAAGTCTCAATGTTTGAACTACGTCTGCAGGATATGTGTTTGTGTTTTTGCTTGACAATAAGATTTTTATTGATAAAATTAAACAATCAATGCTCAAGTAGAATACCTCGTTAAAATTTCCCCAAACTAAGTGGAGGAAAAAGATACATTCTATCCGACGATACAAAAAGAGGATCTAAAAGGAAACTACACCAAAAATATATCACCAGCTATGTTGATCACTCCCATGTGAACTATGCTCTTAAGACCAAATGCCACCACCAAGATGGAGGGTGTGTTGTCAATGACTAAAAAATATTCTGAAAAGATATTACTTTGTAATCACCCAAACAATTAAAAAAATATAATTATAAATAAATAATTTATATAGTATTTGAATATATGATAACATAATTATTAAATATGAATGTTTTTGTAAAAAAAATAAGAGTATGATAATGGTATACCTCAGATGTATATGATTGTTGTAGGACCAAATCTGTATAAATTAAGCCAGGCATAGCGATTGTAATTCCGATATCTGATCCAAATTCAACCCTCAAAGTCTCGTAAAGCTGATTAGCGCTGCCTTTGCTGCCTGCTCATGCCATACAGATTTTACAATTGACAACAATTATATTGACAGGGTATAGTGAAGCATGCATGCATACATACATGCATACATGTATAGAGAAATAAGAGACTTCTTACATTGTAGAAGCAGTGTTTTGGAAGAGGAATCCATCAGCAATTGAAGCAATCACAATGATTTTGCCTTTGTTCTTCCTCAGGTGTGGAACTGCGAAATGAGTTCCATATACCGAACCCCAGAAATTCGTGCTCTACGCAGTAAAGAGATGTGTATTCATTTCAACGGAGAATTAATGTTAAAGAATCTTTTAGTTATATATCCATTTTGACATTAAGTTATATTATAATTCTCGATATCTGATTTTGATATTTATGTGTAACGTACCATTATACGATCGAAATCTGAAATTTGAGTTAAATCTTCAAACATGCTAAGTTGAACGATCCCAGCGTTGCTCACCAAGTGATCCCTGTTTGTATTAATGAGATTAACATATGGCTTACGGATTAGTCAAGTGTTAGTGTTTCGATACTAAATTAAAAATAATGGGATGCACTCGGCCCCTGCTTACGGCATCCGAAGTACTCGACAGCTTTGTCGATGATGATTTTGCAATCTTCCGGTTTCGAAACATCGGCAGGAACGATTAGAACATCCGGTGAACCTAGCCGGCGAGATTATCGGCGACTGTGCTAAGACGATCTCTCTTCTGGCCACAAGAGCTAAGCGAGCTCCTTTCCTGGCATACTCGTACGCAACATGCTACAACAAAACAGTGAAGCAAGGGCTGTAAACTGAGTCGATAGACTTGGAATTTTATGTTAAAAGATATAAATTTATAGGAGGCGAGTACATATCTTTAACCAAAAACATAAAAAAATATTTAAATTATATGAAAATTCATTCTTAAAACTTAGAATCCGCTCATACTAACATAAACATTAAAAAATGAATATTTTTTTTATCGGATACGAATCAATATATGATGATATGAATAACATAATTTACCTCTCCGATACCGGATGATGCACCGGTGATGAAACCACTTTTCCGGCTACATTTTCGGAGCGGAAAGATCTGAGAATATATCTAATAAGCTTGAAAATCAGATATGGTGGCAAGAAAAAGACGAGGAAAAGGATGACAAAAAGAGCGGGAACATGATGTTGAGGAGCTGGTGAATGGAATCCATGGCTCAGTTGGCTGGTGAAAATGGTCCACTCATTCTAGATGTCTATGACAACAAAAGCATAGATTTATTAAATTGTAATACAAAATATTTATTTTATAATAAATATATAAATTAAAAAATAAATTCAAACCAAATAATCACACTATTAAATTTACACCCTTCAAGCCACCTACCAAAAATTCAGTTTAATGAAACTACATAGTATTTAGGGTAGACTATATTTCAAGCCATTTAATTATTAAGTCGGTGAGAAGCTTATCATACTTTTTAATAAAATTATAATTAATATTTAATTAAAATATTATTATAAATATATCACTTTACCGTTAAAATTAAAAAAAAAAACATAATATGTCACTTTACCGTTAAAATTATTTATCAAATTTGATATGGTTATTAAATAATAATTACTTCAATCAAATCTGCTGCATACGATTGGATTTTTAATTTCAAATAACGATTCAATTAATTAACGAAATAGTTTTATTAATATCTACATCAAAACATAAAAATGAATTTCTTTTTAATATGAGATAATGCCACAATACTACAATTGTCTATTTAACATTTTTTTAATCGTAATGAGGCCCTTCCCATAGTCTGGTTTTGCACGTGGCTTTAGCAATATCATACAAAACGCACTCTTTAAAAAAACATTTTTTTAATCATGAATTTCATCAACCTCTTTTATAAAAAAAATGACAACTTAACCTTTCTACTTTAATTAAGAAGATACTAATTTAGTTGTTGTAAAAAAGTAAACCTGTATAATGATTTTTTAATTTGTTGCATATAAATTTAAAAAGATACGAATTAAATTTATAATTTATACAATAATACATGGATCGACATAAAATAAGAGTTTAATTTTTTTAATTGAAAAAAACAATACTTTAAATTAATATATTTATTATTAGCCCAATCTATAAAAATTTTATGGATTTGCAACTATAATATATATATGGGTCAGGATCCACTCACACTATGTAAAACTTATAAGTTTTACATCTTTTTAGGATCGTTGGAACATGAGAAATCAAAGGTTGAGATTAATAGTTGAAAATGAGAAGATGTTCACTAAAAAAACAAGGAGTTAATCTTAGTTTTACAACCTTTGATTTCCCCTCATCCTATGATCCTAAAAGATTGTAAAACTAAAAGAGTTTTACACAGTGTAATTGGATCCTAACTCTTATATATATATAACTCTTTTAGCTTTATTTTGGACATTCGTTTTTTTTAAAAAAATAACGGTGATGTTGATGTATCAACGCTGTTAACCGAGCTTGATAAGTGACTAAAAACCCCTTAAATTGAATTTTAGGATTTTTTTCAAATTTTTTCGATGCTCAACGGTGCCCCATGCGCCTCCACGTGCCATCGCTATGCGTGTTGCTTTCCACCATCTGGAGGATTTCTGGAACGAGTCAATCCGACTACTGACTTGCTTCTGACCTGACCGTCTAACCTGTCTGGCCCAATTCTTTTCAGTCTAAATCTGTCTGGCCTAAACCGACCCAACTGAACTGGATCAACCTGGTCCAACTGAGCTTAGCCGACCCGAGCTGAGATTCGTTAACCCGGAAATGTTTAGTTTTTTTTAAAGCTAAAGTGATTGCGAAGTAGTATCTATTCTAAATACTCTCAACTATTTGACAATGAATGCTCAATCACCTTGTTGTAGTCGCTGGTGCTCGAACCCGTGATATCCAGGAACAACAATGGTTGACCCTTGTTCCCATATGTAATGGGGTAAGGGGGATGTAAGATAGTAGTAGGCTGCCCCCAACACCAGGTTGAGAGCAGCTTCCGTAGGAGACCTCCGAATTATGAAATGCCCTCCGTGGGACTCGATCCCATGATATAAATTGGTTCGTGCAAATGCTTAGTATTTTTAACATTTTTACATGATTATTTGGGTATTGAATATATTATTGATTTGAGATATATTTTTATGAAGGTAGTTGTGTTTCCCCTGATCTAGGTTCGACTAATTATGATGCTTTCCACCTGACATATAAGCGCGATCCACATGTGCATTGAGTTTTGATATTTGAATTATCGTATACTTTTGACATGATCTCTAATAATCGTATTTTCGTATTTGATTCTAGAATATGGAATGTGTTTATGTTTTAACGAATTAAACTCCCGTTTTCACTCAAATACATGCATATTTCTACCATTTGGTGGTATTATTTGAGGAAGTCTCTTAGACTTAGTCTATGACTTGTAAAACCTTACTACAAGCTCCTCTGCTTTGTACATAAGGTAATTTCTTACTTAGGTCTTATGCTATAAGTATAAGGTCTTTACGGGTGTACAGGTGAGTGTATGATTTAGGGGAACCTACAAATTTGGTGTTCGAATGTGGGTAGTGTTCATGTTTTAAAAGCATTTTATAAATTAATTTTTACCGAAGTATTTATCTGATTGTTTTTTATACACTGCAAGGAGCACATTGTTTTTTTAGCTCACTCTTTATAAATTAATTTAAATTTTGTAAATCTTGATTAATCTAGTAAAAATACTTTGTATAAGTGGTAATGATATGTGTATATATTACATGTATATTTATGTATAATATATATTTTTTTAAAATATTTTTTTATTTTTAATAATGTATAAGTAATTATTTTATAACTTGTTATATATATATATATATATATATATATATTCATTTTTTATATTTTTAATAATAGTCCTAGTATTTTTTAAATATATTTATTTATTTATTTGGCAATATAATTTAATTTTTAATTTTTTACATTTAATTTTTTGGATATTTGAATAATTTTATATTTATAATTTAATTTTTTTTAAAAATTAAATAAGCCCTTAAACTTAAAGAAAATTTGGCCCTCGGACAAAAAAAAAAAAAATAATTTAGCTTATCTGCCATGTCTTCTGTCACGTTATTATCCACAGTGAACTGTCATATCAATACCGTAGACCGTCACGTCAGCACCATGAACTACCATGTAAATAATATAATGGTCAACAATAAAAAACATTAGTCAAAGGATCACATTAAATTTATTTTCTGAGTTAAAAAGTCACATCAAAAAATAATAATACGAGGGCACATTAATTTTATTTTTCCCAAAAGTATAGGAGTCTTGGATGTCTTTTTGCCAAAAAGAAAATAATTTCCTTAATTAGTAACAAAGACAAAGAGCACTCAGCTTTAATAAAAAAAAAAGGCTTTATAAACGTGCTTTCTAGAACGTATAATAAACTGAAGCCATCGGTAATCGGTATGTTATCCGTTTTAAACACAATCACAGTAACTGCACCCGTCAATCATTTGCAAACTGAGCTCGTGGATTTCATTCACCACCTCCTCCGCATCATATTCCCTCTTTTAACCATCCTCTTCCTCTCTTTTTTCATGCCACCATATCTCATTTTGAAGCTTATTAGCAATATTTCAAGATCTTTCCGCCCCGAAAATGTAGCTGGAAAAGTGGTTCTCATCACCGGTGCATCGTCCGGTATCGGAGAGGTAAACTACGTTATTCATATTATCATGTATGCTTCCTATCCGATATAAATATATTCACTTTTTTTAATATTTACGTTTTCTTAAATATGAGTAGGTTCTACGTTCTAGGAATAAATTTTCATATAATTTAGATATTTTATTTGTATTGTCGGTTAATAGTTTTTGTTTTATAAATTTATTGTTCTAACATAAAATTTTATGTCGGTCCCAATTTGGTTCAACTTATACCCCTTGGTTCATTGTTTTGTTGTAGCATATTGCGTACGAGTATGCAAGGAAAGGAGCTCATTTAGCCCTTGTGGCCAGGAGAGAAGATCGTCTTGGTGCAGTGGCCGATAAATCTCGTCGGTTAGGTTCACCGGATGTTCTAATCATCTCGACTGATGTTCTAATCATCCCGACTGATGTTTCGAGATCGGAAGATTGCAAAATCGTTGTCGACAAAGCTGTCGATTACTTCGGATGCCATAAGTAGAGATTTCCCTAAAAATACTTATTGTCAATGTTATGGTCCGTTTGACAATGTTTTCCAAAAGTACTTTTAGCAACAAATCCGTTTTGACCGTAAAATTAAAGTTAAATAGGTGAAAAGTGAAGGAAAAAATGCGATGAAAATGGTGATTTCAAACCAACCGCAAAAGATAGGATTTCTATTTTTTCATTTTTAATTTTGTATTTGGAAACAAATTATAATTTTACCCTTACTGTTAATATATTAAAGCTCTACTCTCTTTCTTTCTTCTATTCTCTCTTCTTTATAATTTTTGTTAAATCAATCCAATTTTTTTCTCTCCTTTAATTTTGTTTAATAGACTGAGACATAGATTTTGATGTTAGTTTCTGCCCGCTGGTTATCTTTTTTTTAATAAGAATAATTATGTCTTTGTGACATTTTTTTGCCTTTATGTCTCGTTTATCTTTGTTTTTGTGTTACGTTTATCTTTGCCTTTTGGTAGCTTACGGTTTTTTCGTTGTTTTCGTTTATCTTTTTTTCTAGGGTTTGATTTAACATCATCACGATTTATCAAGATGGCGTTTATTTGTTATAATAATGATCTTTCCTACTTTTGACCTTCAGATTGATTTAGATACGCGCTTTGCATTTGTGTATAGTTTTTCACGTCGCTTGACTCTGATTTGCGATTTGTCGGTGTCCTTCAGTAGCTTCATCCCCTTTTGTGGTTCGTTTGCCGATGCAGTTAGATTTTTTTGTATCTTATTATGTTCGAGCTTTTTTGGTAAGATTTTTTAATCTTTTCCTTATTTGATCCTTGTGTGATCTAGGTGGCTAGTTTTTGTATCAATAGTTATAGGAAAATATCTTAATTATAATTTTATTTACGTTTACGTTATACTTGTAAATCTGCATTGTAATTCTAGATATTCTATTCTTAATAAAACTAGCGGCTTTCTGTCAAAAAATAATTTTACCCTTACTAATGCATAGGCACCACTCATATGTATTTATATTTTATTTTAATAATTTAATACTAACATCCTTAAAAATAATTTATTTTTTAATAATTTATTTAATATTTAAAAATAAATAAAATTAATGATTTATATATTAAAATATTAATAGTGAATCATATAAAATAAATTCTTATATATTTTTTATTATAGTTTAATTTGATATAATTCATATATAATAATAATTTTTGAAGTTATACTTAAAATTAAATTGATATGATACATATATAAGTATAAATATAATTAAATGTTTATTTTAGTTTACAACATAATGTCTATAATGAACATTTATATTTTCAAACTCACTTATTAAAAACAATCTCAAACAAGTAAATTTTAAACCGCACTCTTGTACAACACTTTTAGAAATTTGTTTCTATTACACTTTTAAAAATTATTTTTTAAAAGCTATACCAAACCGACCCTTAGTGCTAGACTTGGAGAACCGTAACTTATAGGTTTATATGTTAATTTCATGGCTTAATTCCATTCGATGCAAACAGTCTATCACTTGATAAGCAATGCTGCGATTGTGCGGCTAAGCATGTTTGAAGATGTCACCTAAAATTTCGATCGATCGTACGATTAAAAGATTCCTTAACATTAAATTCGCCGTTGAAATGTGCGTGCATGCTTCACATGGGAGTGGTCGACACAGCTGGTGATATATTTTTTGGTGTACGTAGTTTCCTTTTAGATCCTCTTTTTTGTATCATCGGATATATTGTATCTTTTTCCTTCATTTGAGTTTGGGGAAATTTTTAACGAGGCATTCTACTTGAGCCTTGAGGTTTTTTTTCCCTAATTATTAATATTTTTTATAGGCACAAACAGACTTTTGTCCGGGTGAATCAGCACAAGGATGTGCCAAGTCGATTGTGGCAAGAGCTTGCCGTGGAGATGCATACTTGGTATAGCACGTTTTGGTTGTTCAAGATGCTTTGGCCCGAGTTGTTTGACTCTGTGTGTCTTTCGTTTTTTACGGGGAAACCGCGGTCGGCCAAGAAAACATCTTAGTGATAGAATGTTTTAAAATATAGGCTAAAGAATATAAATGATCTCCCGATTATAAGTTATTATTTTATTAAGTCCATCGAATATTACAAAGTTTGATCGTTAATCTATTAAAATTACAAAATAGTCACCCGACTATTTATTATGTTTCAAACTCATATTTTTTGTTAAAAAATTAGCGGTTGTCTAAGCTGAACGTTAACATGATGGCTGAGATATGATATTTGAGATGAGATTCTATCATATCACAATAAGCAGATTAACGTTCAACTCAAAATACCGTCAAAATTTTTAACGAAAAAAGAAGAGTTTGGAACATAATGAATAATCGGGTGACCATTTTGAAATTTTTAATAGTCAAGGGACTCAACAAAACAACACTCTATAATCGAATGATTTTATAACTTTTAATAGATAGATTTAATAAAGTAATTTTATATCGAGATACTATTTGTATACTTTACCCTAAAATTATTCCATGTCATATTTATAATATATGTTTGTGTGGTAATGTATTTTAAATGTTTTACACTTATAAAAGTTTTAAAATAGTAATTTATATATTTTCAGAAATTATTGGAATATTTGTGTTTTTTTTTAATTTTTATCATGTCATACTTAAGGATGATCATAAGTTATGTGGATTCGAGTTTTTGACCCACCTAAACTTTACTTAAAATTAAACACTTTCATCTGCGCTCGGTCTGGGTTTAAGAGGGTCTCGTTTGATCCGAAACTCGAGTCGATTTTTGGTCAAAACTATCTGAATCAATATATATATATATCTTTTTATTAGATATAATGAGAACTCAATTGAAAAAATTGAAATTGTCGTCTTATAACTCTTGATGAAGGGTGTAAATAAATAGGCATAATACTAAAATTAGTCCCGACGTTTATTAAAATGATTATTTTAGTCCCATATTCTATTTATTAGAATATTTTGACCCTTAACGTTTCATTTTAGGGCAAAAGACATCTGAAATTTGATAGAATTGACCCGATCAGATTCTATAGGGTTAGTTTTCTTAAATTGAGTTTGGATCGGGCCGGATCAAGCTTTTTTAAAGAATATATTCAGGTCGGATCAATCGGGTCAGATCAGGTCGAATATCTGGTTTGACAATCTCACAAGAAGAGATTAAATTGATAGGAATTTTAAATATAAAACTTATATTCGTTAAACTATTTTAAATTAAGACTAAATTAATAGGATATGTAATTTTAAAATAATTTTTAATTATATTATGTCCCATTAGGCTTTTGTTTTAATTTTAACGGTAAAGTGATATATTTATAATAATATTTTAATTAAATAATTAATTATAATTTTATTAAAAAAGTATGATAAGCTTCTAACTGACTTAATAATTAAATGGCTTGAAATATAGTCTACCCTAAATACTATGTATTTCATTAAACTGAATTTTTGGTAGGTGGCTTGAAGGGTGTAAATTTAATAGTGTGATTATTTGGTTTGAATTTATTTTTTAATTTATTATTATAAAAATAAATATTTTGTATTACAATTTAATAAATCTATGCTTTTGTTGTCATAGACACTAGAATGAGTGGATACCATTTTCACCAGCGAACTGAGCCATGGATTGCATTCACCAGCTCCTCAACATCATATTCCCTCTTGTTGTCATCCTTTTCCTCGTCTTTTTTCTTGCCACCATATCTGATTTTCAAGCTTATTAGATATATTCTCAGATCTTTCCGCTCCGAAAATGTAGCCGGAAAAGTGGTTCTCATCACCGGTGCATCATCCGGTATCGGAGAGGTAAATTACGTTATTCATATCATCATATATGATTTGTATCCGATATAAAAAATATTCAATTTTTTAATGTTTATGTTTATGTTAGTATGAGCGGATTCTAAGTTTTAAGAATGAATTTTCATATAATTTAAATATTTTTTTATGTTTTTGGTTAAAGATATGTACTCGCCTCCTATAAATTTATATCTTTTAACATAAAATTCCAAGTCTATCCCTAGTTGACTCAGTTTACAGCCCTTGCTTCACTGTTTTGTTGTAGCATGTTGCGTACGAGTATGCCAGGAAAGGAGCTCGCTTAGCTCTGTGGCCAGAAGAGAAGATCGTCTTAGCACAGTCGCCGATAAATCTCGCCGGCTAGGTTCACCGGATGTTCTAATCGTTCCTGCCGATGTTTCGAAACCGGAAGATTGCAAAATCATCATCGACAAAGCTGTCGAGTACTTCGGATGCCGTAAGCAGGGCCGAGTGCATCCCATTATTTTTATTAGTATCGAAACACTAACACTTGACTAATCCGTAAGCTCGTATGTTAATCTCATTAATACAAACAGTGATCACTTGGTGAGCAACGCTGGGATCGTTCAACTTAGCATGTTTGAAGATTTAACTCAAATTTCAGATTTCGATCGTATAATGGTACGTTACACATAAATATCAAAATCAGATATCGAGAATTATAATATAACTTAATGTCAAAATGGATATATAAACTAAAAGATTCTTTAACATTAAATTCTCCGTTGAAATGAATACACATCTCTTTACTGCGTAGAGCACGAATTTCTGGGGTTCGGTATATGGAACTCATTTCGCAGTTCCACACCTGAGGAAGAACAAAGGCAAATCATTGTGATTGCTTCAATTGCTGGATGGATTCCTCTTCCAAAACACTGCTTCTACAATGTAAGAAGTCTCTCATTTCTCTATACATGTATGCATGTATGTATGCATGCATGCTTCACTATACCCTGTCAATATAATTGTTGTCAATTGTAAAATCTGTAATGGCATGAGCAGGCAGCAAAGGCAGCGCTAATCAGCTTTTACGAGACTTTGAGGGTTGAATTTGGATCAGATATCGGAATTACAATCGCTATGCCTGGCTTAATTTATACAGATTTGGTCCTACAACAATCATATACATCTGAGGTATACCATTATCATACTCTTATTTTTTTTTTACAAAACATTCATATTTAATAATTATGTTATCATATATTCAAATACTTATATATAAATTATTTATTTATAATTATATTTTTTTAATTGTTTGGGTGATTACAAAGTAATATCTTTTCAGAATATTTTTTAGTCATTGACAACACTCCCTCCATCTTGGTGGTGGCATTTGGTCTTAAGAGCATAGTTCACATGGGAGTGATCAACATAGCTGGTGATATATTTTTGGTGTAGTTTCCTTTTAGATCCTCTTTTTTGTATCGTCGGATAGAATGTATCTTTTTCCTCCACTTAAGTTTGGGGAAATTTTTAACGAGGTATTCTACTTGAGCATTGATTGTTTAATTTTATCAATAAAAATCTTATTTGTCAAGCAAAAACACAAACACATATCCTGCAGACGTAGTTCAAACATTGAGACTTCTAGAGAGAACAACGCACCCTTTTATCGCTGGCGTAATTCAAATCCAAATAACATGTTGCTTTTCCTAATTATTAATATTTTTTATAGGTACAAATAGATTTTTGTCCGGGTGCATCAGCAGAAGGATGTGCCAAGTCGATTGTGGCAAGCGTTTGCCGTGGAGATGCATACTTGACAGAACCTCTTGGTACAGTACGTTTTGGTTGTTCAAGATGCTTTGCCCGAGTTGCTTGACTCAGTGTGTCTTTCCTTTTTGACGGGGAAACCGCGGTCGGCCAAGAAAACATCTTAGTGATAAAATGTTTTAAAATATATGCTAAAGTACATAAATGATCTCTCGACTATATTTACTATTTTCTTAAGTTTATCGAATATTAAAAGTTTCAAAATAGACCTTCGATATATAATATTATTTTGTTAAGTCTCTCGACTATTAAAAGTTACAAAATAGTCACCGACTATTTATTATGTTCCAAACTAATCATTTTCGTTAAAATTAGCGATTGTCTAAGTTGGATGTTAACATGATGGCTGAGATATGATAGTCATTGAATCTAGGATCATATTTTATCATATCACAATCAGTAATTAACGTTCAACTCAATATACCCGTCAAATTTTTTAACGAAAAAGGACGAGTTTGGAACATAATAATAGTCGGGTGACCATTTAGAAACTTTTAATAGTCAAGGGACTCAACAAAGCAACACTCTATAATCAAATGATCATTTTGTAACTTTTAATAATAAATAGATTTAATAAAGCAATATCCTATAGTCGAGAGATCATTTGTTTATTGTACGGTCTAGAAAGCACGTTTATAAAGCCTATTTTTGGATTAAAGCTGAGTGCTCTTTGTCTTTGTTACTGGTTAAGGAAATTATTTTCTTTTGGCAAAAAGACATTCAAGCCTCCTATACTTTCAGGAAGAAAAAAATGATCGTGACCTCGTATTATTATATTTTTACTGTGATTTTTTAATTCAAAAAATAAATTTAATATAGTCATTTGTTCAACGTTTTTTTATTGTTGACCGTTATATTATTTACGTGACAGTTCATGGTGCTAATGTGACGGTATACTGTAATGATGTGGCAGTTCACTGTGGATAATAACATGACAGAAGATATGACAAATGAGCTAAATTGATATTTTTATTTTGTCCTAGGGCTAAATTGTTTTTTTAAGTTCAATGGATTATTTAATTTTTTAAAAAAATAAAAAAAATTATTTAAATTATAAATATAAAATTATTCAAATATCCAAAAAATTAAAAATTAAAAATTAAATAAAATTACCAAAAAATTAAATATATATATTAAAAATACTAAGACTACTTTTAAAAAAATTTAAAAAATGAATATATATAACAAGTTATAAAATAATTACTTATACATTATTAAAAAATAAAAAAAATAAAAAATATTATACATAATATATGCATGTAATATAAGCATATCATCAACACTTATACAAATTATTTTTACTAGATTAATTAAGATTTACAAAATTTAAATTAATTTATAAAGAGTGAGCTAAAAAGCAATGTGCTCCTTGCAGTGTATACAAATAATCAGATAAATAATTCAGTAAAAAATAATTTATAAAAATGCTTTTAAAACACGAACACTATCCACTTCCGAACACCAGAATTTGTAGTTTCCCTGAATCATACCCACATACACTTGGTAAGGACCTTATACTTATAGTATAAGAACATAAGGTAAGGAATTACCTTCTGACAAAGCATGGGCATGTAGTAAGGTAAGGAATTACCTTGTGTACACATAAATATCAAAATCAGATATCGAGAATTATAATATAACTTAATGTCAAAATGGATATATAAACTAATTGAACTACGTCTCTTTATTTCGTAGAACACAAATTTCTGGGGATCGGTATACGGAACTCACTTTGCAGTTCACACCTGAAGAAAACAAAGGCAAAATCATTGTGATTGCTTCAATTGGTGCATGGATGCCGATTCCAAGGAACTGCTTCTACAGTGTAAGAAGTATCCTCTATACTATATGATTCACTATACTTTTTCATTATTATTTTGTTAATTGTAAGCTCTGGAATGGCTGATTCAGGCAGCAAAGGCAGCACTGATCAGCTTCTATGACACTTTGAGGGTTGAATTTGGATCAGATATTGGAGTTACGATCGTTACCCCTGGCTTAATTTATACTGATATGGTCCTACAAATAGCAAACACGTATCAGGTATATCCTACTTTTTGTTTCTTTTTCAAAGTATTCTGTATACGCATATTTCTCTCTCTTTTTATTTAAATGATTAATGTTTTTGGGTAGATACACGAGGGATTTCTTATGGGTGAATCAGCAGAACGGTGTGCCAAGTCGATTGTGGCGAGCGCTTGCCGTGGAGATGCATACTTGACAGAACCATCTTGGTATAGCACGCTTTGGTTGTTCAAGATGCTTTGCCCCGAGTTGCTCGACTCAGTATGTCTTTGCACTTTGATGGGGAAACTTGGGTATGCCAAGAAAACATCCTAGTCATAAACGTTGTGAAATATATTAATAATACCTCTTTTGTTGTAAAATAAAAAGATCGAATCAATTCTTTATGCGTATGTGTTGCTTTTCCGAGTTTATTGTGTTTCGATCTTCTAGTTTTGGGTTGTTTCATTCCTAGCTCTTCCAGTCGACCTTTGATCTCAAAGTCGGTATTCACGAATACTGGTGGATCTAGAAATTTTTTGATGGTGGACACACATAATTAATATATATTTTTGATACAATAAAATTTCAGGGCGGACACCATAGAATTTCAGGGTAGACACACATACATTAATGAAGAAAATTTTGATTTTAAAGAAGAAAATTTCGATTTTAAAGAAGAAAATTCAAATTTTAAAAAATTTCAAGGTGGACACTAATGCAATGTGGATCCACCACTGTTCACGAACCTTAATCGGAGTAGTTGAATTAATCTTTTTTATTTTGTTTATCATCTCAAGATTAAAAATGAAATGTTGAAGATTAAAATAGTCTAAAAAGTACGAGGATTAAAGTGATTATTTGGTAAATTTTAAGAAATTTCTTATTGTAAATAAAATATTAAAATTAAAATATTTTATAAAAAATGAATCAAAGTAATTATTTTAATAAATATTAGAAGTTAATTTTCACGATACGTCAATTTAAAACTATAGCATAAAGGCCCCAAAATCATTCAAAATTTAATTATTGAAATTTTAATTTAAATATTATAAAATTTGACTTAAAATCGTTTAAATAAAAAATATAATTTAAATTATTTAATTTCAAAATTAATTAAAAAAATTAATTTATCTAAGTTTGAAAATGACAAGTACCCAACAAATAAGAGTCAACTACATATTTAATATCTTAATTATTATTTTGTTATGTTTTGGTAATCCAATTATTTTTTAAAAATTATTCCTAACATTTCGTTTTGGTTTCAACTGTGATGCTAACGTATTATCATAAGATAATACCGTGCCACCATTTTTAAAAATGAAAAATACCACGTTGGTCATTCTGTTAGTTTTTTTTATCGGCGAGTGGCCAAAATGAAATAAAAATAAAACGTAAGTATGATATTGAATAAAAAATAATTAAATGATTAAAAGAGAACAAAATTGATAGTTGAGATACTACACGGGTAATTTATCCAAAAAATAACTAAATACAAAAGGTCGAGGCCAGTTCCTCATAGACTATCGCTCTTGAGCAAAGGTAGGGAAATTGTAATTGTTGGTTAAATCCAAGGCTGTGGCCAGTCCAATCAAAATGGCAGAAGGCCACTTTTTCATTGAAGATATTACATAAATATGAAATACACCCAAACATGGGTAATAGGTCTACCTAGGCCATGGCTCACACATTTATTTATTATTTATTTTAAATTATATTTATATTATTTTTTTAGCTTTATTTTGTTCGTTTGTTTTTTTTTTAAATTTAACGGTGATATTGATATATCATGTTGGCATCAATGGTAACGACATGCCACTAAAACAGAACTAAAGTATAATATTAGGCACGATTTTATATATATATATAAATAATAGTTGAATGACCAAAACTTAAATTATGTAATAGATGGATGATAAATAGGTAGTGTGTCCTGAATAAAAATATGTATGAGTTATGTTAAAAAAATTATGTTGGTCCAATTAATATATTAATACATATGTATATAAATGTTTTTATATATTTTTAAATTAAAAATATAAATGAATTTGTTAAAAAATATCAAAAACTAAAAATACACTTCGTATCCATTGAAATCACTCCAATCCTCGACCAATCCCCACTATACCTGAAAACATCACAATAACAAATAGAGTACACTAATTAAATATTTTTTACATATTCGTATACAACATTCCATTCGACCCGAAAAATATAAACCGATATTACGAAAGTAGTGAAGTCGAGAAAGAGAGAAACAAAGATGGTTAGGCTTACCCAGCATCAATGAATCCAAGTCCAAATAAACCAACAAGAGACCTTGCAAGAACCGTGTTCGAAACTCCGAGTGTGAACTTCGGAAATCGATTGTTGCTATTGCTCGAACTCGGATCAACACTATCTTTCCTTTTACTCAGCTTGGTAACAAATCTCGAGTCATTCCTTGTAACAGGAAGATGGGAGGGGTGAAGAATGCCATTGAAGGTTAAGCTTTTGTGTATTGTCCACATTTTCCTGTCATCACTTATCTGGTGAGATATCTCATTACCCTCATCCATAGAGGAAAAAGAAAAAAAGGGTATTCTAGACATTTACACTACTATTTTAGGAAATAATTAGGTTAAATATGGGCCCGAAATAAATAAGAATATTTCGTATTTCAAATACATTTTCATTTCTCTTTTCGTTGTTTTCACGAGATTTTTGAAAAATAAATTTGTAATTTGCTCCATTGGTTATTTTTTTAATTTTTAAATATTTTACATAATCAAGTTTATATTTGTACATTCTTAAATTTCTTTTAAATGAATATTATTGTATGTTCTGTGTAATTATGTACGTATAGATGTTAATGTGTAATTTTTTTAAATAATTTGGAAAATTGGGATAAATTACATTTTAATTCTTTTGATTAAGCTAAGATGCTTATAAAGTAATGTCTATTCTAAATACTCCCAATCATTTGACATTGAACGCTCAATCATCCTACTACAGTCGCTGGTGCTTGAACCTGATACTCTAGAAACAACAATAATTTCTTTAATCATTAAGTTAAATTCGTTCGTGCAAATTATTTTAATTCTTAAACTATTAATATTTGAAATAGACAAATTATTTATCAAAAAAAGAAATAGATAAATTACAGCCACAAACGCCTATGTTCCGCTGCTCCATGATATGCCATGAGGACGCAACGTCTATCCAAAGCCACATCCACTTCCCTGTTACCTTTGATTTCTTATCTTCCCCTAAGTAGACCTTTTTTTTTTGGATAAATTAAGTAGACCTTTTGTTCGTATCTTACTAACAAAAGCAAAACAGCGAAACTTTGATTTCATCAATGGCTTCCTCTCTGATTTTAAATACCATGTCTTTTAATTTATCCATTTCTCGTTCAAATCCGCCGTCCTCCACTCCACTCATTCACGGCTCAGTCCGACTCCCCCGATTCAACAAGGTTGGGAAAGCCTTGAAACTCAGTTCCACCCAGAGCATTTCTGGGTTCCCTTCATTTGCTCCCCAGAAGCTTTGCAGTTCTACCCCGGCACCCCAAAGACTTCAATCTCTCACTGTCTTTGCTGCTAGAGGCTACAAAATGAAAACCCACAAGGTACTTTGCTTTGGTTCTTTACTAATCGAAGCAAATAGTCAGTGTTTTAATCATTCGTTTCTTGTTTTTTATTTCAGAACAATATGTGAATTTGTTTCGCTGTATTGAGTTGAAACTTGGGTCAAAAGAGTCCACCTTTTTTCGCTGTTGTTTTAGGATTCTCAAAAGTTGGAAATTTTATAAGCATATTTTGTTAATTGCATCAAATCATACAAAACAGGGTTCAAAATTTGTTTTGGCAATAAAAAAATTATAGCTTAGAATTTGGGAATTTTGTTGTTCTAATGGGTTTGGTGTTGTCTTATGGTTATTAGGCGTCTGCAAAGCGGTTCCGGGTGACTGGAAGAGGGAAAATAGTTAGGAGAAGAGCTGGGAAGCAGCATTTGTTGGCTAAGAAGAACACAAAGCGTAAATTGCGCCTCTCCAAAATGGTTTGTTTTTTCCCCTCGCACCAAAGTTGTTGATTTGCTTGTGCTTTGTTCTTGTTGAATATTTGAGCTTTTAGAAAGTAAAAAAAGTGGGTGCTATGTTAATAGTTGCTCCAAAATTCATGCTGCATTCGGTCTTTTGTTAGCAGTCCAGGAGATTCGGTTCCGAAATTATGTATCCCTGATCCACCTCCTCTGCCTCACTGGTTCATTTCTTCCGCATTAGTGGGAACTTCGTCGTTTCGCTAATGCAGTTTCCCTAGTTCAGTTCGGATTGGTAAATGAACTGTTCCTCAGCATGACAATTTTTTCTATCGCAAAATCTCCTGATCACCCTTTTTAATTAAAGTTTCCAAAGAGAAAGAATCATGAAGAACCAGCTGCCATAGCTACATATCTATCTCTTGTACCGGGAAAGGATTCTTGTGCCCTACAGAGCATCTATCTTACTGTGGTCTCAACGATGGATCGTGGTTATTGGTTATCAATTGTCAGTTGAGTATGGTGAGATCGAATGCAGAATGGGCAAGAATACTGACCTTAAGGAATGATCAAGGTATTCAAAAGTAACATGCACCGAGACCGATAATATGGTTAGATGTTTCTTGCTAGGAATTCATGTAATGATAATCAGGGTGTAGATTCTGAGTGTCCACTTCATCTGTTACTGTTTTTCAAGGTGAAATCCTTGTTATTTGTTAACCTTTTTTGTTCAGATGCATTGGTATTGTGAGAAAGTTCCATGATCGGTCGAGTCTTCACTCTTCACTACACCAAAAATCTATGCTGGGGCATAATTAAAACATAACCATTGTGAGAATTTACTCAACTACAGGCTTACTTCAAATACGCCGTTTAACATCATGGACTTGCATCCTTGGTGTTTTGTGTCCATGCTTCAAGATGCCTTGGTACATAAGAGAAATTGATCCATGACCTTATTTGGTTTAAACAGACCATTTAAGTAGCTGCGATAATTCGAAACTAAACACATATTGCTTGACGTGTAAACTTAAATCTTTAGGTCTCTATCTCAGTATAAAAACTTGTTCTTACTGTGTACTTTTTGCAATTTCTGTCTGCAGCATGAAGTTAGCCGGAGTGACTACGACAATGTGATCGGTGCCTTGCCGTATCTCAAAGTGAACAGAAATACCAAGTGAAAGGTGACCTCAACATGTGAGGACTCATTTTGTTTTCTACCGATTCTCTCGATACCATGTTGGAGAAAGTATGTTGATTCTGTTTAGCTTTTAATCTCTGATACGGTTTTCGGCCATTGATCGTTCCCAAGTTGAAATGTATTCTTTTTCGGATCGTGTTAAGCACCTATTCGATTTCACTTTATGATGTGCATTGAATGCCTATGCTTTGGGGTTACAGTGAGCTGCGTTTTCTCTCTACTGTGGAGCAATTTCTCTCAATTGTAAAACGACGCCGTTTTACTAAAATTCCAGAAACAACAACTTTTAATTAAAATAATTGAGAAATAAACAGCAAACCTAAATTGAAAACATTTTTTTTATTAATTTGTGATAAGTATAAGTTGCTATCTGTTTAAATATAATTTTTAATTATTTGATATTAAATAAGCATATCTTTAATATTCATGGCGTTCGAATTTGGAATGAAGACAATTCTTTCATAATCATCAAATTTGGAATAAAAACAATTCTTTCAGAATTGATGTCGTTTGATTTGTACCAAAATGACATCATTTTACGTGCATAAGAGGAGTTGTTTTATTTTTTTGGAATAAATTACATAATTTTTTTTATTGAATTTTACTCTTTCTCTTATTTTGCTTACTTTGTCGTTGACTTTTTAACGGTGTTATAACATGAAACAAACAACAAAACGACGTCGTTTTGAAAAACTCAAATATACACCAAAATAACGTAGTTTGAAAACTTCTTTTTCCCCCATTGTCGCCACTGACGACCACGTCATTTTTTCATTTCGATCACCGTCTACCGTCGTTGACGGTAGTAATTCGATCCCAAAATTAATGGGTCGATTCATCTCGACTCTCGGAGTTCGAATCTGGTGGTTGTTTCACCGAAAATATCCCAAAATCCATGAATATTGACTGAAAATTTTCGTCTTCCTCACTTTCAATCTTCTATTTGTGGACTTCGAAGCAAGTTCCGGTAAAATAGAGGTCGGATTCAGACTCAAGGTGTCGAGGCGAAGCAACCCATGAAATTTGAGACTGAACGACCATCATCTACAGCGGTCGACAGTAGCATCCAATCACCTTATATTTTTATTTTATAGTTGGGTAAGTAAAATAGGAGATAAAGTAAAGTTCGGTGAGGAACTATTTAATTTATACTTTATAGTTTTTATTATTTTTAATCACACCATTAGAGAGCTAACGACTGAATGAGCAAAATGATTTAATCCGTAAAGTTTAATAAATAAAATTAAAAAATTAAAAATATAATGAATAAAATATAAGATAAAATAAATTTTAGTAAGAAACGATGTAATTTTTCCCTTGTTTTTTTTTCAATTAAGAGCAATTAACCACTTCATTGTTGACAAAAAAGAATTGTTTTATTTATATTAAATTATGTGTATCAAGTTAAGTGACTTCAAATAATTATTAGCAATAGTTCACTAAATATCCAAAGTTGATGGTACCCATTTCATTTACGTCACGACCGGTCAACTTTTAAAACCCTAGTCCATTCGGCAGAAGCTACGGCCGATATATAGACACGTGTCGAAAAAGCCAAACAGCCGCCGCAAACTAAAACGAATCTAATCTACTGGGCCCCACACTTATCCATTACTGGTTTACTTTCTGCCAGAACATGCTCAACTTTTTCTGTAGAATAACGACAATGACCTCCACTCTGACCACTAATTGCCAAAAAAAACAAGGATATTGAAGTAATCCCATATCTTCATCGCACACGCGATGGCTCAAAGTATCACGGGATCTCGCACGTGTCCGCCGTCAGAAAAACAGTTGTGTTTTTTTAGTCTTAACTTCAATTTCCAGAGACTAAAAAAAAAGAGAAAAAAAGGATTCTTGAGAAAAATTTGGGCTGTGAAATCGTGATTTCTGTTTGGTTGAACGGTTCGGTTGATGAAATCCGGAAATCTTAGGCCGGAGCCCCCAAAGACTGCGTGCCCGGAAAGGCGCCGGTGAAATTGGAGATCGTCGAAGATTCTTTAGAGGAAAAACATGGACCTCTTGGTAAACGATCAAAACCATCTCCAGATCTTCAACTTGTAATTCCTCTTTCAATTTTATTAACCTTTTTCAAACGAACTGAAATTACGTAATTTTAGGAATCGCAAATATTTTGGGAAGCAAGAAGCTTATGTCAGGTTTTAATTTTTAAAAGTTTTTTTTGGGTCAGTGGAACTCGGAATTTAATCTTTTGGATGAGCCAAGTCCACTTGGTCTGACGCTAAGGAAGAGCCCGTCACTTTTGGATTTGATCCAAATGCGCCTCTCACAATCCCAAAGCAGTGGCTCATCTTCCCAAGCTGAAGTCCTGAGCTCTGGAGCCAAGGAGGCTAAACACGCTGCTGATAAGCTTAAAGCCTCGAACTTCCCGGCTTCCATTCTTCGAATCGGCAATTGGGAGGTTGCATCTTTTCAACGAGTTTTGTTTTAATTGTTTTACAAAATGCATGTATTTTGAGGTCGAGTAGCTGAAGAATTGTTCCCTTGATGATTTGCAGTATAAGTCTAGGTATGAAGGTGATTTAGTGGCCAAGTGTTATTTCGCCAAGCACAAGCTTGTTTGGGAGGTATTGGAAGGTGCGCTCAAGAGTAAAATCGAAATACAGTGGTCGAATATCATGGCGATTAAAGCGAATTGTCCCGATGATGGACCGGGGACTTTGAATGTCGTGGTAAACTTTGTTTCTTCTTATGATCATCCCTGTTTTAATCTCTCTCTCAATGAATATGTATGACTTTGGTTGTTTCTTTTACGATGCAGCTGGCGAGACGGCCCCTTTTCTTCCGGGAGACGAATCCTCAGCCTAGAAAACACACCTTATGGCAGGCAACTTCCGATTTTACAGACGGTCAAGCTAGCATACATAGGTAAAAGTGATATATTTGGTTGTGCAGGCTAAATGTTTTAGGTTATCTCAGTTGTGTGTGTATAGAGTTACACGGGCTAATGTACCGTTGGAAAATTTATATTTCGGCTGTGCAGGCAGCATTTTTTGCAGTGTCCTCGAGGATTCTTAAACAAACATTTTGAGAAGCTCATTCAGTGTGACATGCGTTTAAACTGTTTAAGCAGACAACCAGAGATAGTTTTGGATTCGCCATATTTTGAGTCTCAGACTTTGCCGAATGAGGATCCCAATGAAATGAGAGTGCATGATGACAGACAGGGAGAGACCGGTAAAGGAACTTCTACCTCTGGCTTCCAGAGTGTAGCATCACCATCTGCAGCTCGGTCTTTGTCTTCGGATATCGGGAAAGGGGATTCCGCTTTTATAACCTCGGAAACTATGTACAGGGACGCTCGATCCCCCAGTTCAGGTACAATCAAGAACTTATGGATTGTTTTTTATGTGCTGATGGGAAATTTTCTTATGTACTCATTTTGCATTTTCTTTTATTTACTCTTTGAAATCTGATCCCTATTATGGTTTGAATACATTGATCTTAACTATACTTTATAATTGTTACACAGTGTATATATATGTGTATAATGAATTTTGCATGTACATATATTTGATTTATTCAGTGTCTTGTGGACTTAGTATGTGCAATAATGCAATTTCTTCTTTCCTGGTTTAAACTTGATAGCTGAATAGAAAGATGAAATACGATCTTCTAAAGCATTTTTTTAAAAATAAAACACACTTTTTTTTTCTTCCTTATCTATTAATTTTTCATTTCGTATTAGCGATGGACTCTTGTGCCACTGAAGCAAGTGGATCTTGTCATGCAGTGGGTTCAAAGCAGCCAAAGAATTTGGACAAGATAAAAGTGCCTGGACTTCATCCATATATCTCCATGAATGATCTTATGAACCATATTGAACAGTATCTTCCTGAAAAGGATGGCACGACAGGCGCAAACTCACAGGATAAAGGGGAAAATCGTGACGACCTTGATGTAAAAGATTTCCAGCTAAACAAAATAGCTAAGAGCGAGGTGAAGGATTTTGAAGGAGATACAGAAGAAGTTCCTAGTAGCAAGCAGGCACAGGGAATGTCAAGAAAAGACTCGTTTGGGGAGTTGTTGCTTCATCTTCCCCCAATCGCATCACTCCCAAAGTTCTTGTTTAACATTTCAAAAGATGAAGAGAGAAGGTAGATAAGATAGTTTTCTTGTTTATCAACTGCATAAAATGATAAATATCGAGCTTCGCAATCTCCCTCGTGTTAGCTGGAAATATGATGGATGTCTATGGTATCAAATTTAAGTGGAGGGGGTGCTTGGTCAATGGGATTTACCTGGGTTTGGAAAAAAAACTCTTTTGATGAAGAATTCTGGTAAAACCCATGTTCTTAGGTGCTTTAGCAAAATTGAATGTTGTAATAAGCTGATCGTTGGCTCTATTGTAATATGTACGTAAATTGTAACTTTTCTGTGCAATGCTACAATGTGTACAAGAAGCTTGTGGAATTCGATTTTGATTGCTTTACAGTTCGATAAAATTCAAGGCTGAGGAAGTTGAAATGTATGGTTTGATTTCGTTTCTCCTTTCCTGGTACTGGTAAAACAGCAAAAGAATGCAAGACTCGAAAAAGGGATCTCAAGAAAATGAAACAATACGCAGGGATTTAAGATGAAATACTGGCGCATATTATGCATGGAGGATCTCTACACTTCTCATAAGCTACTGTCAGCCGTAAGCACTGGCTATGGAAGACATGACCACATGAAAGAACAGCATTCTCTACAGGATTACGACACTCCCTATCTGGACCGTATTTGGGTTCATTTGCAAGATCACCTTCACATAATAGACAGCTAATCCCAAGCGGCCTGATGCCATCATCGAAACCTGCAAAATCGGAAAGAAATTGTTATGGTAAAGCTTCATGTTTCTCTTCTTTCATTGTCACTATTTTGGAGTTTCTACATTGCATAGCAGATTATAGAATATATCAAGCTGTGTCCATATAGTTCTATTTCTAAAATCCAAATGCAAATCTTTTACATTTCAGGATGTCTCCCTGAGATTTTTTTAAGGCAAATGTGAATGCAATTATACATGTTACTTGATCAAGTAAACTATGGGACACAAATTTACTCCTCCATGGGACGAGTCTTGGATGAACGTGATAATATATTCGTATCGGATTAAGAGCAGAATATTCCAGAAGGAACTTGTATACATACCTTCCCAAACTACATGATCTTCGTAGAAATGTTGGTTTTGTCTTCGATTGTCAAAGGTTGTTTCTTTTCTCTGTGTAACCAGCCTAGGAGTTCTGCTTGTTCCACTTTTGCTCACTACACCAGCAGAGCCTTTGGAAGGTCGTTTTTTCTCCTTTTTCGGAGTAAACTGCTTCAATGTTGGACTTGTAGCAGTAGTTTCTATCTTCTTAACAGATGATCCGGAGTCTTTTGGCAAATATATCTCTTTCTGTTTCTGCATTGATGCTGGAATTCTTCTAGTTCCAATATTTTGACATTTTGGGCTTGTTCCCTTTTCTGCATAACATGCTTTGATTCAGTAATCCTACTGGTTCCACAATTCTTGACCAACCCTGGACAGTCTTTGGGAGGTTGAGCTGTTTCTTTGTTCTGCAAGACATGCTTCGAAGCCAGAATTCCTTTGTTTCGACCATTCTCAACCGTATTCGGCTTTCCGCAAGATTGGGATGTCACCTTCTTCTTCATAGACTGTATCAGTGTCCCAATTCTACTAGTCTCACTCTTTTTATCCAACCCTGCTGGATCTTTGAGAGGTTGGGCTGTTCCCTTTATTGTAAGCTGCTTTGATTGCATAATTGTACTAGTTTCTCTCCTCTTGAGCAAACTTGTGGCATCCTTGGGAGGTTGTGTTGTTTTTTCCTTCTTATAAATCCTAGAAACTGAAGTTGAACTTGTTCCACTCTTGTTAACCAATGGGGCTGAATCTTTGTTCTTTATCTTATCTGATTGATGCTGTTGAGTCAAACCTGGTTTACAAGAAGCGAATATTAGCTTTGAATTTCAACCAGAAAACATGTCAAACATGGTTTGCTTATTCATCTGACATAAGTTAACATGTATGAAATCAACAGAAAAATGGTAATAAAACTGTTAAAAACAAAGCATGATCTTACGTTTAGGGGCCAATGTAGTTCCTAAAGCAGGGTTAGTGCCTTGAGAAGATTCACCAGGGCAAGAGGTAGCAGGCTGAAGAGTTGTAGGGAAGGTCCGAGGTCCTCTACTTCGACCGGAGCTCGAAGCCCCATCAAACACGTGGTTGCCGGCCGGACGATGGGATGCGCTGAGGCGTTTAGAATTGCCATCACTTGCCTTCCTCCTGGGACCTTGAAGATTACGTGTTACTTTTTGCATATACTGATATAGAATGTTAAAGGGCCAAAAGTATAAAATAGACTGTAACAAGGTAATGCCGCCATTGAAATTTAAGGGCCCTTGCCTGTTCGTGTTGTCCAGAAGGATAGTCTCCAATCTTTATCTCTTGTCGCCATTGAAATCGAAGGAACCCTGAAAATCTAAATAACAAAGACGCTCTGTTCTTGAAGAAAGAATCCAGATTGAACCCAAAGTCTCAATCCCAGAAACTAAAACTGAAGACAGAAAGAAAGATCAAGAACAAAATCGTAGACTGGTAATGTAGGTGAAGGGAAATCTGGGAATGGGAAGTATTTGATGTGAAAAAGGATTTTTCAAGAGAAGAAGATATGAACATAGATTGAATGTTCAGAGTTTTATCATTTTTATATATATATTCGTACGAGTCTCCTAATTACCATAGGACTCCGCCTTTTAATTTTCTTTTTATAGGTTTTTTAAAGGTTGGGGAAGGAGTTTAGGTGGGTTGGGATTTTTGTCGACTGAAAATCTGATAAGGGATAAATCATGTTTTACCCCCTAATATAATTGTTTTTTTACAATTTGATCCCTGAATTTCTTTTTATATATTTTAGTTTCAAAATTTAAATTGATGGTACTCCTTTTGATGACCTAAGACTCTAATATGTCATTCAAGTACCAAGTTAAGAATGTTATCAAGTTCAAGGACTATTAGAGGAAGAAGTTCAGGGACTAAGTTGAGCAAAATAATTTGTTCAAAGGTGTGTTTGGAAAGCCTATGTACAAAAAAAAAGTTCATTGACCATGAGAAAAATAATGTTTTAGGGAAATTGAATTTCAAATGCTTGGGATATATATGTACATATATATTATATAAAAGTAGCTTTATATACAAAGGAGATTAAACTTGGCTGTACAAAAGGAAAGCCTGGTCCTACTACCAGCATGATGGTTTTTTATAAGTTATAACCCAATGTACAACTCAGTTTCTTCCATCATGTCAACACCTGCTTTCAGAGAAGTTGAAGGAGGAGATGGTGAATGGATGGTGGCATCAGGTAACATGGCTGCCGTCACGACGAAGTATTCACATCCGATCGGGAGATCATAAAGGTTCCGACTTGATCCAGAATTCATGGTCAACTTCTCCGTCCCCCTGTCGGAATAAGTCAGCTGATCCATGACATCTGCCTTACAGTGATCAAGTCTAGCGGTTGAAGACGGCAGCGGCTTCACCGTCTGGCATTCAATATTCACAATCTGCCCGATAATATAGCCTGGTTGGCTCAGTAGATGATCAGTAAACAAGGCCAAAGATTCAGCAGTTTCGGGTGATTGTCTCGTATTGCCTAGCTGAATTGAGTACAAATGAAGCAATCTCATGCAATTGCAAGCGGCTGAAAGGCATCTTTCCTTGTTTGCCTGAAGAAAGAATTCCAAACCTCTTAATTGAAGAGTAAAATGATTTATATACCACGAAATCGAGAAACACTGACAAATAAATGTTACGCTTCTCAAGTTAATGCTAGGTGTACAGAGTTTTAACCAGCTCTTCTGGATTCTTGGTCAAGAAATCAATTTTCTCGGCAAGAACACGTCGGAACTCATCAAGGCCATCATCTTCAATGTCACTAATGGAACCGAAATTCAATAGCAAAGATATTTGGACAATGGTTAGTAAATTGTCAGCACAATTCAACATGAAAAGAAAAGGAGCAATTCAGAACATCAGAAAGGATAATGTCTATGTTATCACCATTAAGCTGACAGGCTTCTCGGTCAGGTAGGCAGCCCTAACAAGGACTCAGGAGCAATATGGTCCGGGTCAGGAACATCAATATCAAGCAATGTAAAGTCGAAACTCGAAAGGAGAATTTTTCGAGACACGCTCGATATGCAGGACCGAATCCGTGGACAAACTTAATATCCATAAACAGATCCTCCTGATGCATCATTGCCTCCCTGAAAACAGGGAACTGCAACTTGACCTCCTTGATGTGGTATGTAACATATGCTGTCTTTTGCAATGTAAGTTTGAACAAGGATGTTCGTTTCATTCTTATTATCCTTGCAAAAGTCAAGCAGCTTTGATATTTCATGTTCACAAGCCAGCATCCTCGGCAGATTATGCATATCTTTCGACCGACGTTGATCATTAGGTATTGATATGACAGCTGCTATTATTAACATGACAGTCTATTGTATTAACGTAACAATTTATAATATTAACATCAGTCACCATATAAATAAATTTGGTTGCTATATCTTGAATTTAGCTATTGTAGATCTCGTGATCTCGGGATGGATATGGGTTGGTTGAATAGGGCATCCGTATCCTTTTCCCTAAGAATATTTATTTTTTATTTTTTATTGAAAAATGGCAAAATTATCCTGGGGACGTCCCCGACTAAGCATCGAAACTTCCCCGAACTGATTTAGTCGTACCCTGCCACGTGACACGTTCCCGGTATGTAACCCAGTCATCTCTGTGCGGGGACGTATAGGGTACTTGAAACGGGACATATTTGTCGTCCCCGTACTTCATAGCTCCTCCACCCAAAACGCCCAACTTACCCAAAGTTTACAAGGAGCTTTGTGGCGGTTCATGGAGTTGTTTATTGTAAGTTATACAAATACAAAGAACCTGACACCCTGTTGGGAGCAAAAGCAATTCCTTGTAGTAAAACTTGGTTTTATTCATTTTCATGATATAATCATTTTAATCAAGCATGGATGAGTCTTTCCAAATATATATATAGGAATTTTGAGTAGGCCTGTGAGATTTTTCAGCTTCAAAGAGCTCATATTTTAAGGTTTCCACTGCAACATCCATGGCTAGCATGCGTTTTCACAGTAAGCTAAGCACTTTGGCTGTCATTTTTGTAAACGTCACAATAAAGCTAACATGCAAGAACACGAAGTACAAGCAAGAGGCCACTACAAGAATCAACAAGAACGGCTGTTTCTTCACCATAAATCATCACCGGCTTTAGAGTCCACAAATGCACGGTGTCTCTTTTATCATCGTCGTCGGCTTCGTGCAGCAAACCGTTAAGAAGAAGATTGTTCAGAAATCATACAATGAATTGGGATGTCAAAGTTTAAAAGATGACCAAGAGCACTGCAAGACTTCTCAGAAGCTCACAGTTGATGTTGCAGCTTGTGAAGTTGACATGAGGGCAGGAATATCTATCTCTGACCAGCAGTAACGTCTTAAGCCACATAACCTCAGAAGTCACATCCGCCACACTTTGATATTCAGCCTCAATGGTTGATCTTGAAACAGACCTCTGTTTTTAACTTCAAGACCATGAACAAGTTCCACTTCAAGCCCCAAAAAGTATTGTAGCTCGCCAAGATCTTTCAATGAAAAATTTTCCCCATCATACAAATAACAGCTTCAACATCAACATTGGAATCTCCTGTTAAAACGATATCTTCAACATAGATCAACACGAAAACTCTTCCTTCTCCTATGCACCGAATAAAAAAAGAAGAGCCAGCAGTTGAACTTTTGAAGCCGAGACTAATTAACGACTGTCGAAGTTGAACGTGCCACATCCTTGGAGTTTAGCGTAGTTCATACAAGGCTTTCTTAAGTTTACATACCAGCGGTAACCAGCATTAGCAACCTTTTCAAACCCCAGTGGTTGAACAATATAAACTTCTTCATTCAACACTGTTGAGAAAAGTATTATTGACATCTACTTAGCGTAAACACCGACCATCAGTTACAACCAATGAGAACACAACAATAATGGTGGATGCTCGAACAATGGGACTGAAGATATCCGAAAAATCTGGACCAAGCACTTGTGAAAAACCCCTGGCAACCAGTCGATCTTTGTAGCGAGACAACGTTCCATCATCATTCTTTTTAATTCAAAAAAGTCACATCATATTGCAGAATGACCATCAGGTAGTGGAACCAACTCCCATGTATTATTTTGCATGAAAGCTTGATATTCATCTAACACTGTCTACTTCCAACATTGATGTTGCATGGCCTGATGCACCAAATGTGGTTTACTTGTACTCAAATGATCAATCATATTAGTTGTTGCTCCAAGTTCCTTTGGCTTGAAAATTCCCATTTTACTTCTAGTGAACATAGGATGACGATTAAGAGGAACACCCATGTTCTCAGCCATTATTTACAACTGGTTCATCCACATAAATCCCTCTTGGAGCATCACATGCATGCTCAGAGGAGCTAATCGAAACACCCAGCGGACTTTTCCTGTTTGAGACATCAGCACCATGCTCAGAGATGCTGATCAAGGCATGCCATCTGCACTAGTGGATGCTTTGGTGAGCACCCCATCCAGTCTTAATAAGCGTGCCACACCTGGAACAACTTGAAGGGATAGAGAAGAACAAATATTAGCAACTTCAGCACCCCTACTATCCTTAGTTTCTGCAAACGGAAACACACATTCATCAAAAATAACATTACGAGATATGTATAAATGATCATCGGACTCCAAACAATTGTAACCAAGATGTTACATGATATATTCGAGAAACACACAGCTGAGATCGAAATGCCAATTTATGGTATTGAAAAGGTCTTGTATATGGGTAACACCTACACTCGAACACCTTCAAATGATCAAGCAAAGGCGGTTTCCCATAAAAAAACTTCAAACAGAGACACCCCTGCAAGAATTTTGGTAAGTAAACGGTTTATAAGGTGAACACCAGTTGTCACAGCAAATGCCCAAAACCTCAATGGGCAAAAAAGCTCTAGCTAACAGAACAAAAGTCATCTCAAGGACATGTTGATGCTTGCGCTCCACTACACCATTTTGTTGAGAGGTATAAGGACACATTACTCGATGCTAAATACCTTCTTTGATAAGAAGAAGAGATAAGTTGTGATACTCACCACCCCAATCGGACTGAACAACTTTGATGCCAACACCAAACTGTTGCTTCACCATCTTTTGAAATAATATAAATGCTTGAGCAGCCTGACACTTTATCTTTAGCAAAAACAACCAAGTGTGTCTTGTATATGCATCAACAAATGACACATAGTAACGACATCCATTCGACACAAAATGCGATGGCCCTCAAAGATCAGAAAATATTAACTCAAACGGTTTCTCATAACGAATCGTGGAAGCAGTAAAGGGTAAGTGATGGCTTTTACCCATTTGACATGAAGCACAAACATTTAACATCATTTTATTTAAAGACTTTGGTAAGGTAACATTGCATCATTTACAAGCTTGAAGTATTGTTTCAAATGTAGGATGACCAAGCCAATCATGCCAGAGAACAAAATCCGTTGTCAACCCATGAGCCACACAAGCTAGAGGTCTTCTCCCACCATTGCGTAAATCGTCTTGATTGAAATTATATAAGTCATATATCTTTTGACCTTGTAACAAAACAACACCAGTTTCTTAATCACGAACCACGCACTGGCTAGCATGAAACTCTAGAAAAACTCAATTGTCTTTAGCAAGCTTTGACACCAAGATTAGTTTTTTAGTGATATGAGAAACAAGCAACATATAATTTAAACTCAAGTTCTAGAAGTAGTTATCAAAGGTACTTGACCAATTTGAGAAATAGGAAAACTGAAAAGCTTTGTCGTCACCAACAATCAATTTACCGGCACAGGAGTAATCCACTTTGTCCACAACGTTCGTGGGGTCAGTTATGAAGTGGTGAGCATCCTCAAATCTAAGAACCATTTGCCTTGATCATTTGAAACTGCTGGAGCATACGTATTAGCAACACTCCCAGTTATCCCAGCAAACTAGGCACTCTTTGAGTGAGCACAGGCACAAGCGTGACTTACAAGATTAGCATTGAATCTGCCAGTATTTGGTGTTGAATCACCGCTCACAGAACCACCCTTGTTGGCAATGGACGACACCCCTGGAAACGACTTGTCAAATCTGTACCAACGACGATCAACAAGGTGACCATTCTTGTCGCACAGCTGGCATTGATACCTCACATGTCCTCTGCCACGACCTTCATGGTAGTTTTATGACCGGCCACCCCTAGAATTAGAAGATTGAACCCTCCTACGAGATCTGTCCCGCACAACCACCCAAGCAATGTTAGCACTAAGACTTAAGCTCTCAAATTGATCAAACCTTTTTGTTGGAGTTCAACAATAGGAAGTATCGAAATAACTCCATCAAGCGTAATCGGCTCTCAAGTCCCATAATCATTGCCACAACTGGCTTGTACTCAATAGGTAATCCACTGAGAACGGTGGTAACCTTTTTGTGATCGGACACAAGACCTTCATAGGCAGCCAAGGCGTCATATATCTCTTTCACATGAGAAATATACGCACACATAGTCATCTCATCTTTCTTGACCGCCTTCAGTCGATAATGAAGATTCTGTTGCAGAAGACGGCTATCGGATAGAGCAAAATCGCAACTGATAATTTGAGAAAATAAAAATGAAATAAAGAAGACACAAATTTTTACGTGGAAAACCCCTAAATAATATAGGGTAAAAACCACGGGCAACAGTAGAAGAATTTCACTATGAGAAAATAGGAATTACAACTTATCTCGATCGACCAAGGAGAAAGCAATAATAATTCTCTCTTAATAAAAAGAAGAAAACAACTCTCAAGAAACTCTCTAAATTTTCTCTAGTATTGAAAGAAAGCTAGAATGCTTTGGGATGATTTTGAAGCTAAATGAGCTAGGGTATTTATAGTAGAAGCTTAAAGACTAATTTGTAAATACCCTAAATTACAATGACTAAATATGATTATCCCATTTAGCAATTTTTCAACAAATTGCTGCACCTTTTTGACTATGCATCATTCGGTGCATTTGTTTATTTTTTTTTCTTTCAAATTTCAACTTGCACCTTTCAGTGCATTGAATTTTCAACAATCTCCCACTTGAAGATTTGATTGAAACAATCATATCTTCACACCATTATTTCTACCTTGTACCTTCATGTTGCTTACGTTTTTGGCAGGCCACAAGAGGATCGACACCAAGAAAATTTATCAGCATTAATCGCATTTGTCATGAAATCTGCTATGTTGACTTTGGTATGGATCTTCTGCATATCTACCGTCCTTCTTCCACCTTTTCACGAATGAAATGGTACAGAACTCGTATGTGCTTTGTCCTTGAATGAAATTTTGGATTCCTTGTTAGATGCAAGGCGCTTTGACTGTCACAAAACAGAGAGACATACTCTTGATTGTGCCCAAGCTCCTCCAATAGCATCTTCAACCAAATTGCTTCTTTACTGGCTTGTGTAGCTGCTACATATTCTGCTTCTGTTGTGGATGTAGCCGCAACTGACTGCAATTTTGAAACCCAGCTTACAGCTCCACCAGCAATTTTGAACACATATCCTGTAGTAGATTTACTTTTATCCAAATCCCATGCATAGTCAGAATCAACATGCCCATTAATAAGTAAATTTGATCCTCCATAACATAATACAACATTTGAGGTCCCTTTGATGTATCTCAGGATCCTCTTTACTGTATTCCAATGCTCTTTGCCTGAATTCGCCATGTACCGACTAACCACTCCCATTGCTTGTGCAATATCTGGTCGTGTGCATATCATAGCGAACATTAAACTTCCCACTGCCGATACATACAACACTCGAGACATCTCCATCCTCTCTTCTTCACTGCTAGGACTCATACTGGAGGATAATTTGAAGTTAATAGGAAGAGGGGTAGAAATTGGCTTACAATCTTGCATGCTGAATCGTGACAAGATCTTCTTCAAGTAATTCTTTTGTGAAAGCCAAATCTTCCTATTACTTCTGTCTCGGTAAATTTGCATCCCTAGAATCTTGTTTGCTGATCTCAAGTCCTTCATTTCAAATTCCCTAGCCAGTTGTGCTTTCAATTCTTCAATATGATCTTTGTTGGGTCCTGCAACCAACATGTCATCCACATACAACAGCAATATAACAAAATCGTTATCACCAGACCTCTTGAAATAAGCACAAGGGTCAACATTAAGTCTGTTGTATCCAAGGCACATAATGATAGAATCAAATCTCTTATACCAACACCTCGGTGCCTGCTTTAGATCGTACAGAGATTTGTTCAACCTGCAAACCAAGTTCTTTTTTTTTTCAAAACCTTCAGGCTGGAGCATAGAAATTTCTTCTTCAAGATTTTCATGAAGAAAAGTTGTTTTAACATATAGCTGCTCTAGATGTAAGTCTAATGTAGCACACATTGCCAAAACTACTCGAACTGTTGTTAGTCGAACCACAAGAGAAAATATTTCATTGAAAGCAATACATTCTTTTTGAGCATATCCTTTGACAACCAGTCTTGCACGATACCTCTCAACTTGATCGTCACCATTTCGCTTGATTTTGAAGACCCATTTATTACCAATTGGCTTCTGTTGAGTTAATCGATCGACGGAATCAACCAAGAGGGGGGTGAATTGGCAATTAAAAATTTCGTGGAAGCTTTTGCAGAAAATTGAAAGTAATTGCACAGTGATTTACAGTGGTTCGACTTTCTCAAACAAAGTCTACGTCCACTACCTTAGCTATCCACACTAAGGATTTTCCAAAAAATTCACTAATTTGTTCTTTCTTTTGAGGCCAAAGAGATAACCTTACAAAATCCCTCAAGAGTATACCCCAACTCTTGAGAACACTCTTTTTCCCAAAGAGAAGATTACAAATTTGCAAACTTACAAGAAAAACCTCACAAGGTAATATGTTTGCACAATTCTAGAACAAGTAAAGAACACTCAAAGATAATTACAAATGAGCACAAATGGTGTTCTTGAAAGAAAAATGAATATTGAAAGGAAAATTGGCTTGATTTGCACAAACTTGGTGTTTGATGCTTTCTCTCTTGTTTCTCTATAATTTCTTCTTGATCAAGGGCTTCAGAACTTGTTTAAATACACCTTGAATCACTTCTGAACGTTAGTGATAATTAGTGGAGTCAATAGAGCCGTTCAAGTGTGAAAACAATTAATTTTTCTGGGTGGAGCGTCTCATACATCGATGCATGATGGAGGATGCATCGGTGCATCAGTGTAAAATTCAAATATTTTGACCGTTGGAACACTTGATGCATCGGTGCACCAAGTGTGCATCGATGCATGAAATGCATTCGATGTTTGAAAATAGCCTGAGTGCATCGATGCATGGCTTGTGCATCGATGCATCAAATGCATTCGATGTTTTGAAAATATTCAGAGTGCATCGATGCATGGAGAATGCATCGGTGCATGGAATGCATTCGATGTTTCAATTAATTCACTAATGCATGGTTGATGCATCGGTGCATCACCTCAAATAATTGAAAAACTTGGAGTAATAATTTGATATTCGGTTAATTGAATCGAATATAAAATTGTAACATCATTTGTAAAATCTTAAAATTCATTTAACTTAATTTGTTATATCGAAATATCAAAAATGTTTTCAACAATCTCCCCCTTTTTGATATAACAAAATATTTGAGTAATTTTAAGATTTGTTTAAGAAATTATTTTTGAAATCGATTTTGAAAAACTTACTCCCCCTTACTATAGCACATCTTAAATTTTCTCCCCCTTTTTGTTAAATCAAAAAGACTCTATAAAAACGTTTTAAACAAGAATTTTGAAAAACATTAGCCAATTGATTTATTAATAATAGGCTGCTAAGAACACAATCAAAAGAGAGATTAGCCATTAGTTTTCACAAACAATATTCATAATAAAATGTGAAATGGCATAATTTGGTCATAAATTTCTAATGATGCAAAATTAATAAACAGAAAGCGTTAAAATGTCAAACCAAATATAAGTTCAAGTATCCTCAAACAAACATCCAACAACTAAGAAAATCCAAGTTTTAAGAACAAGAAAGCATGGCAAGTAAGTCTACTCCATCGGAGGATCGGGAGGAGGAGGATAATGAGCTCGAACTTCAAGAGTCAGAGCATCCATACGATCACGTATCTCCCTCTGAAACTCAGAAATCGTAGACTCAATGGAGGCAAAACATAGATCAAACGACTCTAGAAAAGATCAGAAATAAGGTGGCGTTTGATCATCTTGCCGAGCTGGTACTTCCTCGTCAATATCTCTCATAAGCCTTTGAAGCTCTGGATCATCATCAGCGTCAGGAGCTGGAGGAGGAGGAGGAGCACGAGAAGAACTAGGAGCAGCTCGTGAAGAACTAGCTCCCAGGGTTTGCTTACCGGGTTGAAAAGACCATAGTCCGTGTTCTCATCCAATTTCCAATCTGATTTCTTTAAGGATGTGATATTGATTGGGTTTTGGAGCGGGATAGGATTGTCAAGGGAGACATCTAGGCCGAGTTTGATAAACAAATTGCTTAGTAGACAACCATAAGGTAGGGTTTCTACATGCTTTGAGGGAATGATGTTTATGATATCGACAAGCGCGCTAAAGATAATATGTGGAAAATTGATTTTCTTTTTGTTCTTTATACAGTGCATCCACCATAAGTCTGTAGTACGTAGTGTGGAGTACCGACCTGCGGATGGTCTAAACCACCAAGAGATCATTAAGTGAAGAAATCGATCATGGTGAGACCTAAAGGTACTGACACTAGCATTAGGGAGATATGGATATTCCACATCTTCCTTCTCATTAAATAAACCCTCGTCATCTAAACCAAAATGAGATGCGATGGATTCAGAAGTAATAGTGATATATTATCCTAAAAGATAGGATCTAATCGCTATAGTACCGCACTGAGTTGTGTTCTGAATACAAATCGCATTGGAATAAAAGATGCGGACAAGTTGGTGAAAGACGATGGGTTAAAGAGAAAAGAGTTTATCAAACTTCCATCGGCGGAGAATTGAGAGGTATTCAAATTCAAGTTTTATCATAGCTTGTAGAGAAGGAATACGCTCTTCCCTAATACGATAGGATTGGAAGGAGTTCATGTACCTAGAGTACAATTCATCCCTACGGTTTTCAGGCATGTTAAAATAAGTACTAATGAGGGATGAAGGAATATTGGATGGATTTTGAGGTCTAGGAGTGGGAGGACGGTTTTGGTGAGACCGACTCAAGGATGACCTAGGGCGTTTGGGATTAGACATGGTTAGGGAAATCGGAAAAGAAATATCACCTGCAATTTAAAAACACATGTATGCACAAAAATCAATCTCAAAACTCAAATGAGTCCTCAATAATTCAAGGTTCTCTAACATAATCCTAATGGGCAAAGTTTTGAAAACTATTTTAAAATAATATCATAATATGTATAGTTTTCATGAAAACAACACAATTAAATCAAAACTATCACTTAATTTAAATTTTTTTTAAATTCGAAATTTTAATTTTGAAAAATTATGTGTTTTTGATGAAATTCGTTGTAGAAACTAGTTTAGAATCATCATATAACCAATGCCCGATAATTATTTCAAACTAGAACTAATCTAAACGAGTCATAAGTTCAAAAATTAATAAAATAGAGTTTTTGAAAAATTACCTTGAAAAATTCGGATTGAGGGGAATGTGGAGATGTTTTGAGCGATTTAATGATTGTAGCAGGTTTGTAGGATAAAAATCTTGAAGAATCCGATGATTTCCCGAAGATTTTGAGCAAAAATAGAGATTTGAGGGAGAGGGGGACGAACGGCCGTGTGTTTAGTGTTTTAGGTTTTGAGAAAAATGAAGAAGATGAAGCATTTTAACCTAAAACCCGACGGATGCATCGGTGCATGGTCTTATGCATCGATGCATATTCAAGGATGCATCGATGCATTGTTAAATGCATCGGTGCATGAAGCACAAAAATGTCAAAAATCCGTTTTAAACACTTAAAATGCTAAATAATTTGGCTCTAATGGTAATGGCAACTCATATATCAAAAATTAATTATGTTCAATCAAACAAATTAATCTTCAAACTTTATTTGAACATAAAATTATTTTTCACTAAGAATCACAAACTCCCCCTAACTAGTAACAAGAATGCAATCAAAAATTATTATTTATAAGCATTTTTCATTTATTCTTAAAAGTGCTAAAATTATTTTAAACACTAAGTGAAGATAGGTCAGTTAAACCTAATTCTCTCCTAAGTGTCCAAAATCTTTCCTTGTCTAAGGGTTTTGTAAAGATATCCGCTAATTGATGCAAAGTATCAACATATTCTAGAACTACATCTTCCTTAGTGACATTGTCTCTAATGAAATGATGTGTTATTTCAATGTGCTTAGTTCTAGAGTGTTGGATGGGATTTTTAGTGAGACAAATAGCACTAGTATTGTCACACTTGATAGGAATGGTACCTACTCCAATTCCATAATCAAAAAGTTGTTGTTTCATCCATAAAACTTGTGCACAACAACTACCGGCTGAAATGTATTCCGCTTCAGTGGTAGATAATGCAATACAATTTTGCTTCTTTGAAAACCAAGAAATCATCATATTTCCAAGGAATTGGCAAGTACCGGAGGTGCTTTTCCTATCTAATTTTCATCCTCCATAATCCGCATCAGAAAAGGCATACAAGCTAAAGCTAGAGTCTCTAGGATACCAGAGTCCTAAACTAGGAGTGTCCTTAAGGTATCTAAAGATTCTCTTAACAGCTAGTAAATGTGATTCCTTAGGACATGATTGAAACCTAGCACACAAGCAAACACTAAACATAATATCCGGTCTACTTGCGGTTAGATAAAGCAATGAGCCAATCATGGATCTATATAATTTAACATCCACACATTTACCTCCTTCGTCTAAGTCAAGCTTTATAGAAGAGCTCATTGGAGTGTCATGAGGTTTCCCATTTTTCAGTCCAAACTTCTTGAGCATATCTTTGACGTACTTAGCTTGATTAATGAAGATGCCATCTTTTCTTTGCTTGATTTGGAGTCCCAAGAAAAATGAGAGCTCCCTCATCATGCTCATCTCAAACTCACTTTGCATTAGCTTAGAAAATTCTTGGCAAAGAACATCATTAGTAGAACCAAATATTATATCATCAACATAAATTTGAACTACTAATAAATCTTTACCTTTACGCTTTAAAAACAATGTAGTGTCAACCTTTCCTTTTGAAAAACCTTTTTTAATTAAAAAATTTGACAATCTTTCATACCAAGCTCTAGGAGCTTGTTTTAAACCATAAAGAGCTTTTGTCAATTTAAGAACATGATCTGGAAATTTTGAATCTTCAAAACCTGGAGGTTGTTCCACATACACTTCTTATTTTATAAAACCATTTAAAAATGCACTTTTAACATCCATTTGATATAATTTAAATTCATGAAAACGTGCAAATGCTAATAGTATTCTAATTGCTTCCATCCTAGCTACGGGAGCGTATGTTTCATCATAGTCTATGCCCTCTTCTTGAGTATACCCTTGAGCAACAAGTCTAGTCTTGTTTCTCACTATATTACCACTCTCATCAAGCTTATTCCTAAATACCCATCTAGTACCTACAGTAGATTTATTACTAGGCCTTTCAACTAATGTCCATACTTTACTTCTCTCAAATTTATTTAACTCTTCTTGCATAGCCATAATCCAATGTTCATCATTTAATGCTTCTTTAATATTCTTAGGCTCTATGCATGAGATAAATGCAACATAATTACAAATATTTCTAAGAGAAGATCGAATTGTTACCCCTTTTGATGGATCACCTATAATTTCACCATCCTTGACATAGTTGTACTCTCTTGGATAAGATACTTCCCTTTCTTCAATGGTTGGATTCTCAAGAGGATCATGAGTTTCCTCATTTTTCGTTTCTTCCTTTGATGATGGTTCTCCAACTTCATGTCTAACGTCATTTGTATTTATAACACCTACATCATCATTCATACAAGAATCCTTCCTCGGAAGGGGATTATCATCGAAAACAACATGTATAGACTCTTCTACAACTAAAGTTCTTTTATTAAATACACGATAGGCTTTAGAATTTAAGGAATAACCCAGAAAAATTCCTTCATCACTTTTAGCATCAAATTTGCCAAGGTTTTCTTTACCGTTGTTTAAAACAAAACATTTACATCCAAAAGGATGAAAATAACTAATGTTAGGCTTTTTATTTTTGAAAATTTCATATGGAGTTTTCTTTAAAATTGGCCTAATCATTACTCGATTTACAACATAACAAGCGGTATTTGTGGCTTCCGCCCAAAAAAATTTTGGCAAATTATTTTCACAAAGCATGGTTCTAGCCATTTCTTCTAAAGTTCGATTTTTCCTCTCAACAACTCCATTTTGTTGAGGGGTTCTAGGTGCTGAAAAATTATGACTAATACCATTAGAATTACAAAATTCAATAAATCCAAGATTTTCAAATTCAGTGCCATGATCACTCCTAACACTAGTTATAGAGTAACCCTTTTCATTTTGGATTATTTTTGAAAATGTGATGAACTGTTCTAATGCTTCATCTTTAGTACTTAAAAATAGAACCCAAGTATATCTAGAATAGTCATCTACCAAGACAAATGCATATTGTTTTCCACCCAAGCTAGTAGTCCTAGTTGGCCCAAAAAGATCTACATGGATCAATTGTAATACTCTACTAGTTGATACGTCATTAATGGATTTAAAAGAAACACACTTTTGTTTTCCTTTAGCACAAGCATCATAGATTTTATCATAATCAAATTTAAGCTTAGGCAACCCTCGAACTAAATCACCTTGAATTAGCTGTTGCAAAACACTCATACTAGCATGTCCTAGTCTCCTATGCCATAACCAACTATCATGTTCATCTTTATCAACTAGGCATAAATTAGTCATATCAAAAGAATCTAAATGCACCATGTAAATGTTCCCTATTCTATGACCAACAAGCATAATCTGATTAGATGCAATGTCAATGACTTTACAACCATTAATTTCAAATAAGACATTGAATCCTTTATCGCATAATTGACTAATACTCAATAGATTATGCTTTAATCCATTCACATATAAAACATTCTTATATTGTATGGAAGAGGTATTACCTATTGTACCAATACCTTCAATGTGACCTTTTGAATTGTCTCCAAAAGTCACTTCTCCTCCATTTTTGGCGTTAAGCTCAATGAACCGGCTTTTGTCTCCGGTCATATGTCTTGAGCATCCACTATCAAGGTACCATGAATTTGAATTTGTTTCCCGTGCCTTGTAGCAATGCTCCTTTCCCTACAAACATAGATTAACTTTTGATTTTTGGTACCCAAATTCTTTTGGGTCCATATTCATTAGTTTCCAAAATCCTAGTCCCCTTAGGTATCCATTTGTGTAGGATATTTTTATCTTTAGTAGTAATGAGTTCTTTAGGAACCCATATACTTCTAACGATTTTTCCATTAGAGGTTCTTTGGGGACCTCTATGATTGTAGTTTCTAAAACTTTTTCTAACAAAGTTGGATTTTGAATTTCCACCTTTTTCAAAATGTTTTGTTCCAACTTTATCAAAAGAAGTTTTAAGATCATCAATTTTCTTTTGATGATCATCATTGATCTTTGAAAGTAAATTTTTCAAATCTAAATTTTTCTTTTCAAACTCTTCTAGTTTGATTTGCAAGTATTTGATTTTACTTTTAAGATCGTTGTTGGTTTTGGATATGAGTTTGTTTTCATTTTTCAATTTTGAAACATCATTTTTATATTTTAAAAATAATTTCTCATAATCCGAAGCCAACCCATTATATTCCTCTAATAACTCATCATAAGATAAATCATCAAAATCGGAAGAGTTAGAGGTTACCTTAGAATCTTCCCCGAATGCCATCAAGCACAAGTTTGCTACTTCTTGTTCCTCTTCATCGGAACTTTCTTCATTGCTCCATGTAGCCACATGAGCCTTGTGCTTATTCTTTGATTGACCCATTTTCTTTAATTGTGGGCAATCATATTTGACATGCCCCGGCTTTTTGCATTCATAGCAAATGATTGGGTCCTTCTCTTTTGGTTCATTTGTGAGGCCTTCGTTTCGTTTGAATTTTCTTCCTCGGTAAGGTCTCATCATTTTTCTGAACCGTTTGGCAAACAATGCCATTTCCTCATCATCATCATCATTATTAGAATCGCTCTCATCTTTTGTGGATTTGAGAGCAACTCCAATGTTTTTCTTCTTCTCCTTCTCCTTTGGTGTCTCTTCAACTTTATCAAGGTCCACCTCATCTTCAAGCATCATCTCATGAGTGAGGAGTGAACCGATAAGTTCTTCAAGAGTTAAGGATGATAGGTCCTTAGACTCAATGATTGTCGTCTTCTTTGATTGCCATGATTTTGGGAGGGAGTAGACTAACTTCCTCACAAGCTTTTCATTTGAGATGATCTCTCCATATGATTTGAGACCATTGACAATCGTTGAAAATCTATCCGTCATAGCTTTGATGTCTTCATTTGGTTTCATCCTGAAATTTTCATAGCTATGCATTAGAATACTAATTTTTAATTTCTTTACCTCATCGGTACCTTCATGTGTGACTTGAAGCTTGTCCCATATTTCTTTGGCGGTTGTACATGATGAAACTCTTTCGTATTCATCTGGTCCAAGAGCACAAAAAATAATATGGATGGCTTTGGAATTGAGCTGGAACATTCTTGTATCTCCTTCACTCCACAACCTTGGATGAGTGAGAGGCTTGATGTATCCTTCTTCTACGGCATTCCATGCTCCCATGTCACTTGCTTGAATGAAGTACATCATTCTATTCTTCCAATAGGCATAATTAGCCCCATTGAAGAAAGGAGGCTTGTTGACGGGCATCGAATCGAGACCGGAGTCGTAATTTAAAGTGGAGGCCATTGATGACTTTGTAATCAATGTAACTCTTCCTGAATCGACTCAAGAGGTGATTAAACCTTCAAATGAGTGAGGCTCTGATACCAATTGTTGAGTTAATCGATCGACGGAATCGGCCAAGAGGGGGGTGAATTGGCAATTAAAAATTTCGTGGAAGCTTTTGCAGAAAATTGAAAGTAATTGCACAGCGATTTACAGTGGTTCGACTTTCTCAAACAAAGTCTACGTCCACTACCTTAGCTATCCACACTAAGGATTTTCCAACAAATTCACTAATTTGTTCTTTCTTTTGAGGCCAAAGAGATAACCTTACAAAATCCCTCAAGAGTATACCCCAACTCTTGAGAACACTCTTTTTCCCAAAGAGAAGATTACAAATTTGCAAACTTACAAGAAAAACCTCACAAGGTAATATGTTTGCACAATTCTAGAACAAGTAAAGAACACTCAAAGATAATTACAAATGAGCACAAATGGTGTTCTTGAAAGCAAAATGAATATTGAAAGGAAAATTGGCTTGATTTGCACAAACTTGGTGTTTGATGTTTTCTCTCTTGTTTATCTATAATTTCTTCTTGATCAAGGGCTTCAGAACTTGTTTAAATACACCTTGAATCACTTCTGAACGTTGGTGATAATTAGTGGAGTCAATAGAGCCGTTCAAGTGTGAAAACAATTAATTTTTTTGGGTGTAGCGTCTCATGCATCGATGCATGATGGAGGATGCATCGGTGAATCAGTGTAAAATTCAAATATTTTGACCGTTGGAACACTTGATGCATCGGTGCACCAAGTGTGCATCGATGCATGAAATGCATTCGATGTTTGAAAATAGCCTGAGTGCATCGATGCATGGCTTGTGCATCGATGCATCAAATGCATTCGATGTTTTGAAAATATTCAGAGTGCATCGATGCATGGAGAATGCATCGGTGCATGGAATGCATTCGATGTTTCAATTAATTCACTAATGCATCGATGCATGGTTGATGCATCGGTGCATCACCTCAAATAATTGAATTTAGGCTTTGATTTTGGTTCAAAATACTTTGTGAAAATTGTTTTAAAAATAGTTTAAGTACAAATCACAATTTTACACATTTAGTAAGGTTTAAAATTGATCTTGAAAAACTTGGAGTAATAATTTGATATTCAGTTAATTGAATCGAATATAAAATTGTAACATCATTTGTAAAATCTTAAAATTCATTTAACTTAATTTGTTATATCGAAATATCAAAAATGTTTTCAACAGCTTCCTTCCTTGTGGTAGTGGCACAAAGTCCCATGTATTATTTTTTATGAAGGGCTTCGATTTCTTCTTGCATCGCCATCATCCACAGTGAAGCATCTGAGTTATTTATTGCCTCCTGGTATGTTGATGGCTCACCGTCCCTGTTAAAAGGCAGTATGCAATATTACATTCTATAACATAATCTGAGTGCCAATTGGGACGTCTTCTTACACGATCTGATTGACGAGTTGTTGGAGCTTCAGAACTCTCTGGTTCTTGTTCATCATGTGCTGGTTCTGCTTCAGAATAATCTCCTTGTTCAAACTCCTTTTCCACATGTATCTGTGTAGTCTCTGACTTTTCAGCGCTATCATCGTCTTCTTTTCTTTGTAGTTTATCTTCTACAAAGATAACATCTCTGCTGATGATCACTTTGCGGGCAGTGGGATCCCACAAGTGATACCCCTTTACTCTATCAGCATACCCCAAGAATTTGCATTTCCTGGATTTTGGATCCAACTTTGAAATTTCTTGGGAGTTGTACATCACGTACACAATACTTCCAAATACATGGAGGTTTGAATAATCAGCTGGTTTACCAGTCCACATCTCCATTAGTGTCTTCAATACTATTGCAGTTGATGGAGCTCGATTCACCAAATAACAGGCGGTATTGACTGCTTCTGCCTAGAATGATTTTTCTAGGCTTGCATCCCTTAATATTGCTCTTGTTCTTTCTAACAAGGTTCTGTTCATCCGCTCTGCCACTCCATTTTGTTGAGGAGTGTTCGCCACCGTGAGCTGTCTTTTGATGCCTTCTTTCCTGCAAAAGTCATCAAATTCTTCGCTTGTGTATTCTCCTCCATTATCCGTTCTGAAACACTTGTTCTTCTTTCCAGAATCAAGTTCCACCCGCGCTTTGAAGTTTTTGAAATTTGAAAACACATCTGACTTCTTCTTAATAGGGTACACCTAACATCTCCTGGAGTAGTCATCAATAAATGAGACAAAGTATTTTACTCCGCCTAGGGATGTAATTGGTGCTTGCCATACGTCAGAGTGAACCAATTCTAGAACACCTTTGCCTCTAGAATTTGATGCATTGAATTTCAACCGGTGCTGCTTACTTGTTATGCAATGCTCACACAAAGGAAGTGATACCTTTGTTAAGCCTGGAAGTAGCTTTTGCTCCACAAGGAATTTCATTTCTTGTTCTGACATGTGTTCAAGTTTCTGATGCCATAACATTGCAGAATCTGAACTACATGAGGCAACAGAGGCTTCTGCTTCTATCAAAGTCTCTCCCTTCAGCATGTACAAGTTTGCAACTATCTTTTCGCCTTTCAGCACCACAAGCGCTCCACGGAACACCTTCATGATTATCCCATTTAGCAAATTTTCAACAAATTGCTGCACCTTTTTGACTATGCATCATTCGGTGCATTTGTTTATTTTTTTTCTTTCAAATTTCAACTTGCACCTTTCGGTGCATTGAATTTTCAACAGATTCATTATCGTAGTGATAGACTTACTGGAGAAAAACTTGTTGATTGCACTCCAAACTTCCACATTCGACTCCGCTCTGACGAACTGAGGAATGAATTGAGAACTAACAGTGGATAGTAACTATGACAAGAGGGCACTAACCCTTACCCTGAGCAACGAAGATTTCATAATCTTCAAACTACATTCGTTTCCACAATCTCACCGTTCTCACGAACTACAGTCTGCGACGACGGGGCAACAGACTCATAGAGAAGCTTCTTCATCCGATGCCTTCTCACAGAAAAAATAACATGTTGTTTCCAGATAAGATAATTAAACTCATTGAGGATTACGCTCACTTTCATATTTGTGAACGATTTGGAATGAGTCACAGAGATTGCGCCAATCTCCATCAGACTATCGTCAGAAGAATCACGGGGCATGACAATGAGCCTTAGTAGAAACGAAATAAAGAGAGAAACCCAAGACTTTCAGCAAATGATACCAAATTACCTTTTGTACTACATAGGATCTCAGATAAATGAGAGTTTCAGTAAAAAAAGAATTGAATATTAAAAAAGTGCACGGATTACAATGACTCTAACCTTTTCAACTCAGGTGTTTGCAGCGCTGCAAATAGATTTTCCTCAGTATGCTCCTATTCTAGATTGGACTCTTTGGTTGTCACACTTCTCCCTCAACTAATTCTCTTTTTGTTGCTATATGGGCCATTTGAAGTCATAGAAACAAGGTAATTCACGACAATGCTCAGAATAACCTTTTTGCTATTACTACATTTATCAAAGCCTATTTAAGAGAGCAAGATTCCCTGCACACCGCAAAAATCAATCCTAATGTTTCATATAATGCGGGTTGGTTCCCACCCCCTATGGATGTCATGGAAGTCAATTTTGATGCTGTATTTGATAAGAATAATTTTATGTCAGCGACTGGAATTGTTATAAGGAATCACAAAGGAATATTAATAGCTGCTGGATCTTACCTGAACCTACTAAAAATTTCCGATCCATGTGTAGCAGAGGCAACAGCATGTGAACAGGCCATCAAGCTAGCACGGGAGTTGAACTTCAGGAAGGTGATTATTGAAGGGGACTCTCTAACTGTGATACGGAAGCTCCAAACCCCTATACAGAACCGTTCTTTGATCATCATGATTATTAAGAATGTGATAACGAAGTGTAAGGACTTTACTGATTATTCTTTTAGACATGCAGCTAGAGCTTCCTCCCCCGTTGATCGAAGTAGCTATCGCGAAAGACAGATGGTGGGTTGATCCACTAGATTGATTCAAAAGCCCCGAGTCGTATCCCTTATTTCTGTTGCGAAAGACGGCTATTGGATAGAGCAAAATCACAACTGATAATTTGAGAAAATAAAAATGAAGATAAAGAAGACACATAATTTACGTCGAAAACCCCTAAATAATATAGGGTAAAAACCACGGGCAACGGTAGAAGAATTTCACTATGAGAAAATAGGAATTACAACTTCTCTCGATCTATCAAGGAGAAAACAATGATAATTCTCTCTTGATAAAAAGGAGAAAACAACTCTCAAGAATCTCTCTAAATTCTCTCTAGTATTAGAAGAAAGCTAGAATGTTTTGGGAAAATTTTTAAGCTAAATGAGCTAGGATATTTATAGTAGAAGCTTAAGGACTAATTTGAAAATACCCTAAATTACAATGACTAAATATGATTATCCCATTTAGCAATTTTTCAACAAATTGTTGCACCTTTTTGACTATACATCATTCGGTGCATTTGTTTATATTTTTTTCTTTCAAATTTCAACTTGCACCTTTCGGTGCATTAATCACCTTGTACCTTCATGTATTCACACCATTCTTTCTACCTTGTACCTTCATGTTGCTTACGTTTCTGACAGGCCACAAGAGGATCGACACCAGGTAAATTTATCAGCGTTGATCACATTCGTTATGAAATCTGCTATGTTGTCTTTGGTATGGATCTTCTACATATCTACCGTCATTTCTTCCACCATTTTACGAATGAAATGGTATTGAACTCATATGTGCTTTGTCCTTGAATGAAATGCTGGATTCCTTTCTAGATGCAAGGCACTTTGACTATCACAAAACAGAGAGACATACTCTTGATTGTGCCCAAGCTCCTCTAATAGCATCTTCAACCAAATTGCTTCTTTACTGGCTTGTGTAGCTGCTACATATTCTACTTCTGTTGTGGATGTAGCCACAACTGACTGCAATTTTGAAACCCAGCTTACATCTCCACCAGCAACTTTAAACACATATCATGTAGTAGATTTGTTTTTATCCAAATCCCCTCAATAGGTAGAATCAACATACCCATTGATAAGTAAATTTGATCCTCCGTAACATAATACAACATTTGAGGTCCCTTTGATGTATCTCAGAATCCTATTTAATGTATTCCAATGCTCTTTGCCTGGATTTTCCATGTACCGACTAACCACTCCCACTGCTTGTGCAATGTCTGGTCTTGTGCATATCATAGCGAACATTAAACTTCCCACTGCCGATGCATACGGTACTCGAGACATCTCCATCCTCTCTTCTTCGCTGCTAGGACTCATACTGGAGGATAATTTGAAGTTAATAGGAAGATGGGTAGAAATTGGCTTACAATCTTGCATGTTGAATCGTGACAAGATATTCTTTAAGTAATTCTTTTTTGAAAGCCAACTCTTCCTATTACTTCTGTCTCGGTGAATTTGCATCCCTAGAATCTTGTTTGCTGATCCCAAGTCCGTCATTTCAAATTCCCTAGCCAGTTGTGCCTTCAATTCTTCAATATGATCATTGTTGGGTCATGCAACCAACATGTCATCCACATACAACAGTAATATAACAAAATCGTTATCACCAGACCTCTTGAAATAAGCACAAGGATTTGCATTAAGTTTGTTGTATCCAAGGCACATAATGAAGGAATCAAATCTCTTATACCAACACCTCGGTGCCTGCTTTAGACCGTACAGAGATTTGTTCAACCTGCAAACCAAGTTCTTCTTTTCTTTTTCTTCAAAACCTTCAGGCTGGAACATGTAAATCTCTTCTTCAAGATTTCCATGAAGAAAAGTTGTTTTAACATCTAGCTGCTCTAGATGTAAATTCAATGTAGCATACATTGCCAAAATTACTTGAACTATTGTTAGTCGAACCACAGGAGAAAATATTTCATTGAAATCAATACCTTCTTTTTAAGTATATCCTTTGACCATATCCTTTGACCACCAGTCTTGCACGATACCTCTCAACTTGATCGTCACCATTTCACTTGATTTTGAAGACCCATTTGTTACCAATTGGCTTCCTTACTTGTGGTAGTGACACAAGGTCCCATGTATTATTTTTATGAAGGGCTTCAATTTCCTCTTGCATCGCCATCATCCATAGTGAAGTATCTGAGCTGTTTATTACCTCCTGGTATGTTGATGGCTCATAGTCCTCTGTTAAAAGGCAGTATGCAATATTACCTTTTATAACATAATCTGAGTGCCAATTGGGACGTCTTTTCACACGATTTGATTGACGAGTTGTTGGAGCTTCAGAACTCTCTGGTTCTTGTTAATTCATGTGTTGGTTCTGCTTCAAAAGAATCTCCTTGTTCAAACTCATTTTTCACATGTATCTGTGTAGTCTCTGACTTTTCAGCGCTATCATATTCTTCTTTTCTTTATAGCTTATCTTCTGCAAAGATAACATCCCTGCTAATGATCACTTTACGGGCAGTGGGATCCCACAAGCGATACCCCTTTACACCATCAGCATAACCCAAGAATTTTCATTTCCTGGATTTTGGATCCAGCTTTGAAATTTTTTGGGAGTTGTACATCACGTATACAATACTTCCAAATACATGAAGGCTTAAATAATCAGCTGGTTTACCAGTCCACATCTCCATTGGTGTCTTCAGCTCTATTGCAGTTGATGGAGCTCGATTCACCAAATAACAGGCGATATTGACTGCTTCTGCCCAGAATGATTTTTCTACGTTTGTATCCCTCAACATTGTTCTTGTTCTTTCTAACAAGGTTCTGTTCATCCGCTCTGCCACTCTATTTTGTTGAGGAGTGTTCACCATTGTGAACTGTCTTTTGATGCCTTCTTTCCTGCAAAAGTCATCAAATTCTTCGCTTGTGTATTCTCCACCATTATCTATTCTGAAACACTTGATCTTATTTCCAGAATCAAGTTCCACCCGCGCTTTGAAGCTTTTGAAAGTGGAAAACACATCTGACTTCTTCTTAATAGGGTACACCCAACATCTCCTGGAGCAGTCATCAATAAATGAGACAAAGTATTTTGCTCCGCCTAGGGATGTAACTGGTGCTTGCCATACATCAGAGTGAACCAATTCTAGAACACTTTTGGCTCTAGAATTTGACGTGTTGAATTTCAACCGGTGCTGCTTACTTGTTATGTAATGCTCACACAAAGGAAGTGATACCTTTATTAAGCCTGGAAGTAGCTTTTTCTCCACAAGGACTTTCATTCCTTGTTCTGACATGTGTCCAAGTTTCTGATGCCATAGCATTTCAGAATCTGAACTACATGAGGCAACAGAGGCTTCTGCTTCTAGCAAAGTTTCTCTCTTCAGCATGTATAAGTTTGCAACTATGTTTTCGCCTTTCAGCACCACAAGCGCTCCACGGAACACCTTCATGATTTCTTTCCGTGTTTCAATCTTACTTGCATTATTATCCAACAATTCGTAGGATAATAAATTTTTCTTTAGGCCTTTCACGTGCCGCACATGTCAAATAACTTTAATTGTTCCATCATACATCTTCAATTTGATGGTTCCCACGCTAATGATCTCTAAGGCATGATCATTGCAACTATACACAGATCCTCCTGAGACAGGTTCATAATGATGGAACCATTCTCTTCTTGAGGTCATGTGACATGTTGCTCCCGAATCAATGAGCTATATGTCTGCATATCTCTTTCTACCTTCTACGGTGGTTGACGCTTCACAACATAGAGAATCTTCATCATCTGAAGTGTTTGCAGTATTGCCTTGTGGATTGGAGTTTTTATTTAGACTCCAACAATCCTTCTTCAAGTGACCATTCTTTCCACAGTTGTAGCACTTTAAATTTTTCTTGCTTCTCGACTTCGATCTACCATGTTTGTGACTGCTGCTTTGGCCACGTTCTGTTGATCTCCCTCTCATCGTTGTCAACGCTTCTGCTTGTTGCAGATTTACTTGTTTGTCTTCCTTGTTCTTGCGCCGATTTTCTTCTTGTAGAACAACAGCTACAACGTCATCGAAGACTAGACTGGTGATATTACTGTTTGTCAAGTTAATCATATGAATCCGGTAGACTTTGAAGTAGAAGTTCAGCACGTTCTTGTTCTACTATTTTACAGCTTAAGGATGTAAGCTGAAAAAATAAAGTGTTCAATGTGTTTAAGTGCTCCGTCACTGAAGTAGATTATGACATACGGAGAGTGTATAATTTTCTCTTAAGGAAAATTTTATTATGCAACGATGTGGCCTCGTACAGTTTAGTGAGATGATCCTATATCTCCTTAGTTGTCTTCTTCTCCTCAATGATTGACAATACTTCATCTGCTAATGCTAGATGAAAGTTTGCCATAACATTTCCGTCCATTTCAATCCATTTGTTGTCATCTGTAAAATCCATCGGTCTTTCACTGATAGCTGTTAGACAACCGTCTTTCCTCAGAATGGCCTTCATTTTCAATTTTCACAATGAGAAATTTCTCCCATTGAATTTTTCAATATCAAATTTCATTGCCATAGCTTCTTTTACGGATAACTCTCATTATTTCACTATCGTGAATAGTTCTCTGGAACCTTCAAAGAATGGGTAATACCTTCTTACTTTCTTATGTTGGAGGATCCACCTTTTGGTGACAACCACAAAGACAATAATCAGATATTACACACTCAAATCTGGCTCTGATACCAATTGTTGCGAAAGACGGCTATCGGATAGAGTAAAATCGCAAATGATAATTTGAGAAAATAAAAATGAAGATAAAGAAGACGCACAATTTATGCGGAAAACCCCTAAATAATATAGGGTAAAAACAACGGGCAACTGATAGGGAAGCGGTGACGGATTGATGAACGTTACTCTTGTTGAAGAATCAAACCTAGAAAGTTCTAGACTCGATGAAGAGCAGTGGGGAATGAATAGGGGAAGGTGGTGGCAGCAAGTAGGGTTCTTTAGAGTTTCTTTTAGGTGCTGGAAACAAGGTAAGAAACAAGATTAAAACAAGATAAAGAAAAGATAAATGAATTGCAAATAAAATAAGATAACCAAGAAATCAAAAGATCTCCCTTATGAAGTTGAACGGTAAAGATGATTGATGGCGTGAATGGATATGTGGAAAATCGATGGATAATGTCCTATCGAGCCCTCCTAGTCTCAATGAAAAGGCAAACACGATAATATGGCTCTAACCAACCCTCCTAGTCGCGATGAAAAGGCAAATTGGAGTGTGAAGATTAATCTCCCTCACAAGAACTTGAAAGAACTCAAGGAGAAGAAGCTTCGAAGGCACAAGGCAATCAGCACTTGCAAAAATGAACTCTCGTTGTATTATTAATCAAAGAAATCTTCCTTTACAAAGTTAAATGAAGCCTCCTTTATATAGGGGCTGAATTCTAAAGGTCCTAAATAATTAAAGAATAAAATAATAATAATAACTAAACATGTTTTAACTCTAATTCCTAATAAAATAATAATAACTAAACTATTGTTTTAACCCAACCTTAATTCCTAATAAAATAGTAAATCTGATCCTAAAGGATAATTCATCATCCTATATTAAATTATATTACAAATAATCAATATAAATATTGAAAATTCGTAATATTTATAAAATCACGTATTAATCCCGTATAGGATTTCATGCATGTACCATCTTCAGTAAAAGGACCATATCTTGAGTTCCCGATATCGGATTGATACGATTCAAGAACCGTTGGAAAGATAAGAGACAGACGGTTGTATCTACAGAAGACATGTAGACCAAATAAGATCAGGATACCATTCAAAAATTCGTTGCAAGTATGATATTGTTCTGATATTCTTTTCCAAAGCTTGGACGAGTGGATCAATAGGAAGAGTTATTACTTCTTCCTTTGATGTGAGCCTTTTGATGCATGTATCATCCTCCCTTTCTTCAAAAATATTTGACCTCAAATCTGAAACATTAAAGGGAGCAACATTAGAATAGTTTAATGATTCATTCACATGATGCTTACCGAGTTGATATGCTTTGAATCTTCTAGACTCTGTTCTTCTAATAGGTTCGAGTAGAAACATTAGTCCAATGAAACATGTATTATGGACTTTAGTGTATGTATCATTCCCCCACTCCTCAAAAGGATTCATCCTCGAATCTGAAAATCCAAAACAAAGAGAATTAGATATGTTGAAATGAAAACTTGTGAAACATTTACCAGGATCAATGTGATGTGTCTTTATGCGTTTTAGTCGAGGTTTCTTCTTTGTAGGAACTGATTTATTGTAGTCTTGAAATCCTCTTTTGCATACAAGTCTTGTAATCTGATGTTTTGGTTGAAATTCAACATGGCGGCGACCACTGTTGGCTTTCTGTATGATTGCTTCAGATAATTTCTCCATGGTTTTATTCGTGTGTGGCGAGAATGAGTGTTTAAAAACCATGTCAACTGGTTTGTTAAAGTAATCCCTTAAGTCTCCTAAGTGTGGTTCATGAATTAAGAATTCTCGGGAGGAGATTTGTGGACTGTAGAACCTGTTTAGTTGACAAGGAAACTCATATACAAGATAAAGCTCATTAAAAGCACTTTTAAAAGTATGGGTAGAAATATCAGAAATATCCGAGTTATTGTGATATACATCTTTGATATGTTCAATTCTCAGAATAGTAGTATGCGTTTTATAGGTAAGAGTATACCTTCGTGGTAGTGCATCGTCTACTGTGTTTTGCTTACCTCGGTCTGTTATGCACTTAAAGGAGTTGTGCTTAGTGTGGATGATAACTTCACGAGCCTTACCTTGTAAAAAGGAGAAGAAGTACGTTACAATATCATTAAAATGAGTAATAAAATACTTACCTCTTGACTCTAGTAACTGGTGGCTCTTCATTGATATGGCATAGTGATTAGGGCTTTCAGGTGGTAACCCGTCAGGAGGGTCACCTAGAACTATTCGATAACTCTTAGCGATGGAAAATGGTGTGGGCCAGTCTCGTGTTGTTTTTACTTTCTCATCATTTACATGGATTCCCGGCGCACGATCTATAAAGCCTTTGGAGTTATTCAAATCCTGTTTCGTCATTAAGATGACATCACGACTAAGGTTTTCCTGGATGTAGCCTTTTCGTAACAAATCTAACTCTTTGGTTTCTTCGATATTGTATGTTTGACGAGGTATGATGGAACCTTGAATTAGATTGGTTTGGTGTTGTTTTCCTCTTTCCGGTGGTAATTCGTTAGGTGGATCACCTAGCACTTCTTGAAAATCCTGTAACAAAGATGAAAACACACTAGGCAAATCCTTGTTAATGTTAGAAATTGAAACAATTGATTCCCTAAAGTGAACAAGGATGGAAGGCTATTTGTAAATAAGGTTCTCTCTCAATTCTTTTGTGCTCACACATTGATTTTGAGTCACTATTTTCTTCTCACAATTAGGTTCACTCACCTCCCATGGGTCATTATTCTTTTGGCTTTTGAAACTAGTGACCACTTTTGCTTTTGCCTCTTTCTCAGCTTTTTCTTTTTTTGCTTTCCCTACCTCCTCACAAATTATCATTTGATCTTCAGGGACTGAAGTGTGTTATTCTTTGCTGGTCGTTCTTTCTCTTTGTCAGGTTTTTCATCTCTTGGCTTTTTTAGAGAAGATGGAGTAGAAGATGAGGAAGGATTTGAAGGATTACCTTGGTAAGAGAATGAAATACCTTGGTAATGTTCTCTGAATCGGGATCTCCTTTGTATTTGTGCTTCGATTGTCATTGCTTTCTTTAGTGTATCTTCGAGGTTTTCGTACCCTTGTAGATCAAGAAGATCAATGATATTTGAGTTTAAGCCGACGATGAATCTTGACACGGTGACCTCTTCTTTTTCGGTTATGTTAGCCCTATTAAGTAAGGACTGTATCTCCTTATAGTACTCTTCAACTGAACTTCTACCTTGTTGAAGTCGGTCTAGTCGTAGTTTAACTTCTCGTGTATAATGTGCCGGTAGGAATCGCTTCCTCATGGTTTGTTTGAGGTCGGTCCAAGAAGTGATTGTTGGAATTTGGAAGTTATGGATCTTTTTCCTTGTTTGCATCCACCAAGTTCGAGCATATCCTTCGAATTGTGTGGTGATGAGGTGAACTTGTTTAGCTTGGGGGCAGTCATGATATGCGAACATGAGATCAACTTTTCCTTCCCATTCGATGTACCTGTCTGGATCATTGTCTCCTTTGAAAGACGGGATCGTGAACTTTGGTTTTGAAAAGAGTTTGGGTGCTTGAAAACGTGGTTGTTCTCGCTCGGGTACAAAAAGTTCAACATTGTTTGGTCTTGGATTCTGGTTTGGTAGATCCAATTGTGGTTTTTGTCGTTCTCTCACGATTTCATCAAATCTTTCAACTTGAGTCGTGAGTCGGGTAAGTGTGGCTAAGATAGCCGTAAGTGTCTTGTTGTTATTGTCGCCCATCCTGAAATCATAGCACTCAAAAGAAAATTTTAAAGTAAAATAAAAATAAAAGGAAGAAAATTCAACAAAGCAAGAAACCTCACAAGTCACTCCAAGAAAGTAACACAATGAGAGGCAAGTAAGCCGATCTTGTACTCTTTAAAACTCACTTTACCAAGTAGTCTTTCACAGTTCGTATCGGAGTTTGATTACTAGCAAATGTGATAAGAAAAACCTAAAAGCTCTAAGAGGCCAAACAAAGGTTAGACTCCAAGAGAACGAGAATGCAAAGAAGGAAGAAGTATGCAAACTCTTTAGTCCTACTAACACAAGGAAGATTATGTGTTAGATAATGCAAAAGAACAATAACAGGGAAAAAACAAAAGAACCTAAAGCATTAAGAGTCAAAGAAAAAAGGACCAAACCAGAAAACCTGGAAAACGATGGATCAACTTGAGCAACGTTTTTGAGGGGGTTACCGGTATCCAAAAATTCTGTAAAAATTCTTGAATGTCTTTCGATGCGTCAAACAATCACCTGTAAAATTTCAGAACCAAATACCTTCAGTAGTATCCAGTAGACTCTGTTGAACGGTGAGTCCTCAAGCAATCTATTTTTCTTGATCGCTTTGTTCGAAGTTTTTCTTGATCTCCAAAAATTCTGATTTTTTTTGTGAATGATATCCAATATATGGAGTTTCAATTTGGAAATTTTCACCACAAAATTCCTCCTGTAGAATTTTCAAGAAATTTGACAATATTCTAGACCGAATATGCTGATAAAACTTGAATGATGTATTTGAAGGCTCTAATGAACTCTGATTGAAGTGAATTTTGGACTGGAGATTAAAATTAAGATGAATATGATATCTGGAGAAAATCATCCCTAAATACATTTGTTTGCAATTTTTTTGAAATTTTGGCTTTTTTGATTTTTTTTTTTTGCCTTTTTTAAAAAAAAATAGTATACTAACAAAAAGGATTTGAATCTAAATTAAAATTAAATAAAAATAACCTGAAATGATGAATCTTCTCTGAACTAGCTCCGTTGGGGTACCTTGACGGTGTTGTGTGCAAGAACAAACAAGATTGCTTGCTTCTTTCCAAGAATCAGCCCAAATCTGATACCAATTGATAGGGAAGCGTTGGCGGATTGATGAACGTTGCTCTTGTTGAAGAATCAAACCTAGAAAGCTCTAGACTCGATGAAGAACAATGGGGAATGAATAGGGGAAGGTGGTGGCAGCAAGTAGGGTTCTTTAGAGTTTCTTTTAGGTGCTGGAAACAATGTAAGAAACAAGATTAAAACAAGATAAAGAAAAGATAAATGAATTGCAAATAAAATAAGATAACCAAGAAATCAAAAGATCTCTCTTATGAAGGTGAACGGTAAAGATGATTGATGGCGTGAATGGATATGTGGAAAATCGATGGATAATGACCTATCGAGCTCTCATAGTCGCAATGAAAAGGCAAACACGATAATATAGCTCTAACCAACCCTCCTAGTCGCGATGAAAAGGCAAATTGGAGTGTGAAGATTAAACTCCCTCACATGAACTTGAAAGAACTCAAGGAGAAGAAGCTTCGAAGGCACAAGGCAATCAACACTTGCAAAAACGAACTCTCGTTGTATTATTAATCAAAGAAATCTTCCTTTACAAAGTTGAATGAAGCCTCCTTTATATAGGGGCTGAATTCTAAAGGTCCTAAATAACTAAAGAATAAAATAATAATAACTAAACATGTTTTAACTCTAATTCCTAATAAAATAATAATAACTAAACTATTGTTTTAACCCAACCTTAATTCCTAATAAAATAGTAAATCTGATCTTAAAGGATAATTCATCATCCTATATTAAATTATATTACAAATAATCAAAATATTAAAAATTCGTAATATTTACAAAATCACGTATTAATCCCGTATAGGATTTCCTGCATGTACCGTCTTCAGTAAAATGGACATATCTTGAGTTCCCGTTATCGGATTGATGCGATTCAAGAACCGTTGGAAAGATAAGAGACAGACGGTTGTATCTCCAGAAGACATGTCGACCAAATAAGATCAGGATACCATTCAAAAAGTCGTCGCAAGTCTGATACTGTTCTGATATTCTTTTCCAAAGCTTGGACGAGTGGATCAATAGGAAGAGTTATTACTTCTTCCTTTGATGTGAGCCTTTTAATGCATGTATCAGCAACGGTAGAAGAATTTCACTATGAGAAAATAGGAATTACAACTTCTCTCGATCTACCAAGGAGAAAATAATGATAAATCTCTCTTGATAAAAAGGAGAAAACAACTCTCAATAAATTCTCTAAATTCTCTCTAGTATTGGAAGAAAGCTAGAATGCTTTGGGATGGTTTTGAAGTTAAATGAACTGGGGTATTTATAGTAGAAGCTTTAAGGACTAATCTTGAAAATATCCTAAATTACAATGACCAAATGTGAGATTTTGCCATGTCACTTTTCAACCATTATTAGTGCCAACTATAAACCATTATTGTTGCCAACTTACAATGCATTATGAACCATTATTATGCATTATACAGCTATTATTAGTTGTATGGCAACTAATAATTTTACATGACAACTAATAATTCCTTGCCACCGGTTTTACCCACATTATCCTCGATTATCTGGAAACCATGATCCTGTTTTCTCTGCAGTTTTTAAACTCTTCTTTCTACGCTTTTGTGAACTCAAGAGAGACATGCAGAAGAACTTTCTTTGATTTCGCTGGCACTGCTGGTTTTCTTCTTCATCGGGATCAAGCGAAGTAGATGAGAAGCCTCTATTATTTTTATCAGTTCTTTTGTTGGTGTTTCTTTCTTTGTTTCTGCAAAACACTTCAAATTGTTATTTTATGTTCTGTTTTTATATTGTTTGTTGTCCCAGGACATGTGTTCGTCTCGGGTGACATTTGTTTTGTCTCGGGTGACATTTGTTTTGTCTCGGGTGAAATGTGTTTGATTCGGTTCTTTCCAATTTTTTAAATAAATAAAGTCAACACTATCTTATTAAAAAAAATTATTTTTTGTTTTATTTTAGTACCCGTAATTAAAAATTTAGATACTAAAATAAAACAAAAATTTAACAATGAGGTATTAAATGAAACAAAAAATAAACACCGGGTATTAAAATGAAACAAAAAGTAAACTTTAGATATGATTTTAAAATAATTAAAAGTGTAGATACTAAAATATAACAATAGTGATACTTTAGGTACTAAACATATAGTTTACCCAAAAAATTATTTGTTGCTGCAATGAGGAAATAAATAAATAAAATTAAAATAAATACGATGAATGTCTTATCTACACCTAATATCACGTGAATCTAAATAAGGAACGGAGTTATGTTGGGGCTTAAAGGGTTTCGGTTTTTGTAAATTTTGTATATATTTCATATACTTTAGTTCATATAAAAATAAATATTTAAATTAAAAAAATATAAAAAGTTATTAAATATTTAAATAAGTAGGGGTTAAATTAAAGAAGAATATTCTAATGTTCTCATGTCTTTTGATCTAATAACAATTTAAGTCAATATAAGTTTAGTTATTAGACAAATTAAACATTATTTTTTTAATTTTAAATTTAAATACTTAATAAGATATTATATTTTTTTTCAAAAATCTACTATTTTAACTTATACTAATATTTGATCTGGATTCCCATGATCTCAATATATATACATACATTATTTAATAATAATAATAATAATAATAATAATAATAATAATAATAATAATAATAGTTTATGTTGTACAGCAGAATGATGGACATACACTTTGTTTTTTATGTAACCTTTCTAAACCTGACATTTTCACAAATTCATTTGTTATTAAGGGTAGTTCTTACGACAGTTTAATATAGGACAGTTTAATATACAATAGTTTAATATACGACTAAATAAAGAATCTATCAAAAATATTATTAATTTTTTAATATTTTTGGTAAAACACTACTTAAAACATTATTTTTTTATCGGAAATGTTAATTTAACTACTTAATTTCTAGTAGAAAAAAATAACATTTTAGGTAGCGCCCAATATTAACATTTCCAATAAAAAAAATAATGTTTTAGGTAACGCTTTACTAGAAATGTTAAAAATCCAATAACATTTTCGGTAGTGTCTTTCCTTAGCCGTATATTAGGCTGCCGTACAGGAGACATCCACTTGTTATTAGTGTTCATTTTGCAACTATTGTCAGTTTAATTATAATTAAGGGTAAATTATGGCGATAGTCCCTTTTGTTATTGGTCTGACCGACTTTGGTCACTAAAAAAATTAAGGGGAAATGGTGCCTTACGTTATCAGTCCATCCAGTTCAAGTCATTATGCTATTAATTTTGTTTAACCCCCTTTTATTTTAAATCCATTTTGTTGAAGCCACAATACGATTGAGAGACTAAAATTGAACGGACCGATAACATTAGGGTCTGAATTAGACAGACCGATGGCGTTAGTGACCATTTCCCTTTAATTTTTTTCGGTGACCAAAGTCGGTTAGACAGAAAATATAGGGGACTATCGGCATAGTTTAATCTATAATTAATTAATTGAGTTTAATTTATTTTTTAAAATTATAAATTATAACATATTTAAGTTTAATTATTTTAAGTTAAATAAATATATATATATATATATATATATATATATTAATATCAAAATCACAAATAAATTAATAAAGGAATTATAACTAGTCATGAACTACAATTTTTTAAACTTTATCACTAACATTTACTTATCAATTCTTAAATATTTTTATTAATTCTAAACAATTTATCAAATTAGACCCTTTAAAATTATGAGTTCTATCAATTAAATCATAGAATTTGAATTATTTCTGGATCCCCACCGTCACTTATTAACAACATATCCCACCAATTTATGTTACTAAAGAAGGTGTATAATATCTATAGATATTCTGATAGCATCAGCTCATAATTTTCTTAAACTCCGATGATCGAAAAATTAATTTTTGGGAGATTATTTGATTATCCAAAGTCTTTGAATGTGTGTTCAATAAAAATGGTTTTAGCTCGATTAAATTGTAGTTTGAATCGGTTTCTAATAGAGGATTAAATTGTAATGATTAAAAGTTCAAAGACTAAAATGTGATCATTGAAAGTGTAAACGTCTAAGTGAAAATTTTGAAGTTTAGAATTCTCATCAAGTGAAATTTGGAATGAATTTTGATTAGAAATTTCAAACTTGGTTAAATTATGTAATTTGTAAATTTATTGACTTTTTGGATCTAACTCAGTCAAATTTGAGTTTCAACAATCAGAGCTAGGGATGTTCAATCGGTTAATTAGGTTAACTGACCGAACCGAGCTACTTAAAATATGTTAACCGAATTTTTTAATCATTGATTGAACCAAATCATTTTTGAAAATTTTTAATCTAATCAAACTAAGTTCAGTTAATTGACCGGTTAACCGAATTAATCGAATTAACCAAAATTATAAATAATATATAAATTATATATATTAAATATTTAATATTGTCGGTTAATTCAGCCGCTGAACTTGGTTAAAATCAAAGTTTAAACACCCCTATTAGCTAAATAATATATATAATATATTAAATAATTAATAATTTCGGCTAATTAACCGATTTCGAACTAAATTAACCGATAACCAAAGTTTAAAAAACTATCAACTGTTAACCAATCGAACCTAAAATTAACTGACCGATTAATCGAAAAAATTATTCCGGTGGATTTATTCGGCTTTAACCAAATTATGAACATCCCTAATCAGAACTAATTTTGTGTGTGAAGACTTTGGACTTTAGGGTCAAATTGATAGAATTTATAAATTTAAATAATTTAATTTATTAAATTATTTAGAATCAAAACTAAAATAATAGAATATGTATGTATCGGTAGATAACCAAAACAAAATTATTAACAAAGAGTGACATCACCATTCCTGTTAATTGTTATCAGACAGTGATTAAAATAGAATCAATCTAAAATGTTAGTGATAAAATTAAACGGTTTTATAATTTGATGACTAAAATGGATATTAATAGTTGAGTAAACTAATAATGTTATGTACCCTGAAAATTAATAAATATCCCCAAAATTTGAAAATGAAAATAAATAACATTGTTCCAAATCCAATTTCATTTAAACTATTTCCACACTCAGTTTTGGCTTAGAAAGGCCTTTATTTTAGAGAAAATCGCCTCAGTGACCAAAAAAAAGTTATAATATACGATTTTAACCAACTTTTTTTGGATTTGCCAAAATGACCAACAAAATCGCAACGCGAAATAAAAATCGCAACGCGATCCCCAGAATCGCAAATCAGTTTCCAAAATCGCAACGCGATTCTTGAAAATCGCGATGCGATAGTACAAATTCGCATTGCGATTTTCAATAATCGCAACGCGAATATGAAAATCGCAACGCGAACACATAAATCGCAACGCGTATCCGTAAATCGCAACGTGTATCCGTAAATCGCAACGCGTATGGGTAAATCGCAATGCGTATCCGTATATCGCAACGCGTATCCGTAAATCGCAACGATAATACATAAAATCGCAACGCGTATCCGTAAATCGCAACGCGATATTTAAAGCGCCATTATAATCGCTACGCGTATTTTATTTTCAAATTACAAAAAAGAATATTAAGACAAAATCCCGTAATCGCAACTCATAACCTAAAACCTAAAATCACAACTCAGTCCCATCTCCATCTCTCACTCTCTACGGCGAAGAAATCCGTCCCCATCTCCGAAGATTTCCGTCCCCATCTCCGGCGAAATCCCTCACAACCATTCACGGTCAGAAATCCCTCACAATATTCAGAAATGGAAAATCAACCTCCGAGGGTTAGTTTTTTTAATTATTTTTATTTTGAAATGTTTGCATTATTGTAGGTTTTTCATATTGAAACTGATGATAAGTTTACTGGTCATTTCAATAATAGATTAACCATTTCACTTAGATTTCATTTCGCGTTACGATTCTGTCGTTGCGATTTTCATTTCGCGTTGCTATTCTCTCGTTGCGATTTTCAAGTTAGTATTTGTCTTTGTCTTTGTTCTGTCTTTTGGTTGAAGTAATGCAATCCATTCAAGTTTCAATTTGCAGAAGAGTCGCAACGAGATAAATGAAAATCGCAACGAGAGAATGACTGTCGCAACGATAGAATCGCAACGCGAAATGAAAATCGCAACGAGAGAATCGCAACGCGAAACCAAAATCGCATTGCGATTTTCATTTCGCGTTGCGATTCTCTCGTTGCGATTTTCATTTCGCGTTGCGATTCTCTCGTTGCGATTGTCATCTCGCGTTGCGATTCTCTCGTTGCGATTTTCATTTCAACCAAAAGACAAAACAGTGTTGCAAATTTTAGTTTCAAGAATAAACTACTACTTTTTATGTTTATTGTTTTTGGTATATCTTCACAGTGTAGTTTTTGGTATATCTAACTTGGTATGTTTATTGTTTTTGTAGAAATTTTTTTCGGCTCAATTGACCTTGAGAAATAAAGTCAGCCTGGCCACTACAATTGCAAAGAAGCTTTCACCTGCTCAAAGACAATTGTTTGAGGAAACCTGCTTCGGGCCATGGCTGAGAGTACAGCATCCGGGTGGAGATGCTAATTTGACCCATTTGTGGCTTCAGACCATGACATCAAATCTACCCGACAGTATACAACGTGGTGAGGAAGAGATATGGTTTCATTTTCCACCAGCGTATACTTGCTTTGGGCGGAAGGAGTTCTGCTTAATCACTGGTCTACGATTCGGACACGATGATGTAGGCCGGTACACTCGTCATATCGCCCGCCCATCATGGTTATCCCGGGTTTTTCCGGATGAGTCAATGGAGAAGCCGAACCTACATGTCGACGACCTGAAGAAATTATTTAATAAGAAAGCTGGTTTCACTCGGATGGAAGACGTCGATGTTGTCCGAGTATGCCTTCTACTACTTGTGTATGCCGGCTTTTTAGGCAGAGAGGCCAGACAACCTATTCATCGGGAGCTAATAATATTGGTAGAGGACCTGAATGCATGGAATCTGTTTCCGTGGGGTTCGTATATATGGAAAGCTACCTGGACTAAGTTGTCGTCTGCCTTTGATGACCGCAAAAGTTTGCGGGGCGATGGGTCCAAATACACTTTGTCAGGCTTTGTTTGGGCCTTTAAGGTAAGAATTTCTATATAATGTTTCTAAAATTATAATTAATTATTTAACAATTACTAATTTTGTTATTATATTGTTTGTAGATTTGGATATTCGAGGCTTTCCCCAGCATGCGTACATATGCAATAAAAACGTCAAATGATATTCCCAGGGCTATTTCCTGGAAGAGGAAAACTCTGTTGGATTGGGAAGACTTAATACCATATGCCACAATAAATAATGTAAGTTAACACAAATACTTTCATAATATATAAACAAGTTATTAATAGTAGACGTTTAACTTTGTTTGAGTTTTTATATTTTAGGAGGCCAACATTCCATTACAAAGACTGTCACCCACGGAGGAAGAGCTTGCCACTGATTGGTGGCAAGCTAGTCAGAGTTTTTTTGATGGCACGGATGATGAGCAGCATCCACTTCCTCCAATTCGAGAGCCATCACCTCACCTAGAGCCATCACCCGATCGTGACGACTATACACCTCTAGAACGAGAGCCATCACCTATCCCGTCACATCATCGAGCCTCTTCTCCACCATCACCTCATGATAGGCGACCGGCAAAGATGCCACGACTCCTATCTCCCTGTTCTCCACCTCCACCTCAACGGGATGAGTCAAGGGAGTTACGTGATGAGGTCAATGCCTTGCGTGAGGAGATCGGTACTCTACGCGATAACGATGGTGCATGGCGTGTGGAGGTGTCAACTTTACGTGGTGAGGTTGTCGCTCTACGTGAGATGATAGTATCGTTGCAGAATGAGGTTCATACTCTACGCAACGAGGTAAGTTTAAGATTTTCCATATTTAACTTAATGATAAATTTACTCGTAATTTCACTTAGATTAGCCATTTCACTTAGATTGCTTAGTAAATTTATTCGGTTGCTGCCAATTCTGCTAAACTGTGTATTCTTTAACACTGTGAAATAGTATTTGTCTTTGTTTTGTCTTTTGGTTGAAAGTAAATTTGTTCGGTTGCTGCCAATTCTGCTAAACTGTGTATTCTTTAACACTGTGAAATATATTTGTCTTTGTTTTGTCTTTTGGTTGAAAGTAAATTTGTTCGGTTGCTGCCAATTCTGCTAAACTGTGTATTCTTTAACACTGTGAAATATATTTGTCTTTGTTTTGTCTTTTGGTTGAAAGTAAATTTGTTCGGTTGCTGCCAATTCTGCTAAACTGTGTATTCTTTAACACTGTGAAATAGTATTTGTCTTTGTTTTGTCTTTTGGTTGAAAGTAAATTTATCCATTCAAGTTTCAATTTGCAGAAGAAGAAATAGTTTACTTTCGCAACACGAAACTTAAAATCGCAACGCGAAACCAAAATCGCAACGCGAAATGAAAATCGCAACGACAGAATCGCAATGCGAAATGAAAATCGCAACGAAAGAATCGCAACGCGAAATGAAAATCGCAATGCGATTTTGGTTTCGCGTTGCGATCTTGTCGTTGCGATTTTGGTTTCGCGTTGCGATTCTGTCGTTGCGATTTTCATTTCGCGTTGCGATTTTGGTTTCGCGTTGCGATTTTAAGTTTCGTGTTGCGAAAGTAAACTATTTCTTCTTCTGCAAATTGAAACTTGAATGGATAAATTTACTTCAACCAATAGACAAAACAAATACTAACTTCAGGGTATTAGTTTGAAACATATTTTTCTTTGTTATCTGATGCATTTTGTGAACTATGATAGAATAATGACTTGGGTGAATACAATGCAAGTTTGAAACATATTTGTCTTTGTTTTCACTGTTTAAATATTATGTCTGTTTATTTACTGATTTTTGTATTTAATTATTTAGCGGCCCGATAGAGTGGATGCTTTACGTCGGGTTATGCTTGCACGACGGAGTTCACGCATCAGACAGCGTGCACGTGCTATTAAGTCTCCGTACACCCCAATAGTGCGAAGACACCGCAAGAAGAAGCCCGACTCGCCTGTCATCCCTCAAGAGTCCACTCCTATCGTTGAAGAGGCCCCCCATATCATTCCTCGAGAGTCCCCTCCCACCGTTCAAGAGGCCACTGTCATCATTGAAGAGGTCCCTCCCACCATTCAAGAGCCCGATTCACATGGCGTCATATGTAGGCTTCTTGAGAAACCCTCTGTCGTGCCGGACATGATGGATTCAAGTTGGCTCTCGTATGAGTTACCGGCCAGTACCATACCGGTATCTGAAGAGGAGAGGGAACAACTACCGGACACAATTTTGGATAACACCCTTTGGGCTAAGACCGCAGTTGATTTTTATCTACATGAGCGGAGCAAGGGGTGTTTCACTGACATATGCAAGCTCACCGATGATATCTTTTTGTTGCTTGAACGGCCTTGGTGGGGCGTATTATTAGGGGTCGAAGACAATGGCTATTTCGATGGGGGGGTAAGTCTTATATTTTTCTTATATTTCAATTTGATTAATTTTTTTTTAAATTTATGTAAGTCACTAATATATGTCTTTTTTGTAAAACAGCATATCGATGCGTGGGTGACACGTCTTCTAATAATAAGAAAACTTAAGAAAAATAAAAATATACGATATACAATAATGCCGACGTCTTTTCACGCCGTTCACTTGAAGAATGCACGAGATGAATCATTTGATTTGGGCAATGGACAAGCTAAACTTTATCCTGCATGGTGGGAGGTCGATAAGGTTAGTATTTATTTTAGATTGAGTTTAAAGGTTTTATGAAATAAGTGCGCAAATGAATGAATTATTACTTATGATTGCAGGTGTTTATCCCTGTTTTGGAACGTAAACATTGGATTCTCGTCGAGCTTCAGCTCCCATCCCTTAAGACAATAGTGTATGACAGCATGATAAATTACATATCATTGGCTGATTTAAGAGATGTTATTAAGGGATGGAGCTCTCATTTGGCTAAATTCTTGGATGCGATCAATTATTGGACTCGTTCTGGAAACAAGAAGCCAAAGAAGCTCAATATTACAGTTATTAGAGACGAGACCGCGCCACAACAAACGAGCGGAGCCAGAGGAGATTGTGGTCCTCTCGTATGCTTGGCGTTGGAGCGTTTGACGACGGGAAGCATCAAGTATCTACCTCCCACCGATAGAGATAAAGCTGCAGTAGGCTTGTGGTTTCGGCATTATATGGCTAAATCGATATATACGAGACGCTGCCTACCTGCATCCGCGTTATAAAAATGTCCATAAACAATTGGTAAGTTTATATACTTTTGGTTTGAAAATGTTTGGTTAAGTAACTAGAATTCAATAATTTGTAGAAAGTGTTGTCTGAACAAATGTTTGGTTTCTGCAGGTTAATCTCAGAAGTGAACTGCGTGAAAATGATGTCGAGCTGCAAAAGTTGATTCAATAGTTTAATTGATTGTTTTTTGATTGTTTAATTGATTTGTAAAAGTTGATTCAATAGTAGATGATCGGAAATAAGAATTATTGCTTATTTTTTGATTGTTTAATTGATTTGTAAAAGATGATTTGTAAAAGTTGATTTGTGTAATTGATGCGAACATAATTCTTATTTGTGCTTGTTTAATTGATTGAAATGTAATGGTTGATTTTGTTGATTTCAATCTGCATTATGTTGAAGGCAAAAATGACTATCGCAATGCGAAATGAAAATCGCAACGAGAGAATCGCAATGCGAAATGAAAATCGCAATGCGGAAATGAAAATCGCAATGCGTTTATAATTTCGCATTGCGATTATCTCGTTGCGATTTTCATTTCGCATTGCGATTTTCATTTCGCATTGCGATTCTTTCGTTGCGATTTTCATTTCGCATTGCGATTTTCATTTCGCATTGCGATTTCCATTTCGCATTGCGATTTTCATTTCGCATTGCGATTTTCATTTCGCATTGCGATTCTCTCGTTGCGATTTTCATTTCGCATTGCGATTTTCATTTCGCATTGCGATTCTCTCGTTGCGATTTTCATTTCCGCATTGCGATTTTCATGTTGGGATTTTCATTTCGCGTTGCGATTGTATTTTCCGTGTTGCGATAGTCAAATGCATGCCTAATAGTGATAACAACTGAATAACAAGAGTTGGTTAAGTCAAAATGGTTGGCCTGAGTCATTAATTCAACTGAAAATGTTAAAAGTTCACACATAAAATCCACATAATACAACGTTTGCATTTAAAATCACCTAAGTTAACAGTCTCAAAAGGTGAAGCCAATCGTGATTGGGATTTTAAAGATGATTGCCTTTTGCTTGACACCATATGAGCTTTGGATTTTGATGAGGATCCATATTTTGGTAGAGGAAAAGATGATTTTGATGGCACTGGTGATCCACATGTCAACCTTGTATGACCACTTTCCTTGCACCGACTACATGTCGATCTCTTCTTCTCTTCACCCTTAGACGGTATACGATCGTGACTTTTTGGTCGGCCAGGTAGCCTTCTGTCCATGGCTGGTGGCAAAACTGTTTGTAAGTCATCTGGTATGTCCCACTCAGAAGGATGTGGAATAGGGTAGACAATCTCGGCATAAGTCTGTCGATAAACTTCTGTAGTGTAGCAATCCATAGCGTATGCGCTTGAATCATCTTGGTTTAAATGAAGAGCAACTTTTATAACATGGCCACACGGATAACCAGATGTTTGCCATTTCATACAACTACACGTCTTTGCATTTAGATCGACTAGCCCATTTAAGTTATTATCCAGTACTTGAAACAAAGTGTTTGAACATGGTTCAACTCTCCATGACGTTGACTTCACAACACGTTTCGTTATCTTTTTTTCAGTCCATGGTGTAACACGATGTTCCAATGTTCCTGTAAATTTAAATAAACAATACTTAGTAAAATATATAAATATGATAAGTTACGAATTCAAAGAAATAATACCTGCATGGTTTCTTTTCTTGTAGTACCACTGTTGAATAGAGGCTCGAAAAAACTCCATTAACATAGTAATGGGTAATTTCCGGGAATGACGACTTAGAGCGTTGATTGATTCTGCACTATTAGACGTCATGAAACCATATCTTGCTCCAAGTTGATGTACTCTTGACCATCTTTCAAACCCGACATCTTCTAGTGTTTGAGCACACTGAGGCAAAACACGTCTTAAACAATTTATATGCTTATTGAAATCCACTTCCCGATAAGCTTTTACAGCCTTCCAGTATGTCCATTTGTGCTTTTTTATACCAGCAGACCTTGATTTTAGATTTCTATACAAATGAACACCACAAAGTCCATGAAAAGCATCTGGGAAACACCTTCTAACAGCGTTGTCAATTGAGTTTGCCCTATCGGATATGATTGTCAGATTGCTAATAGGACCTATGCAATCCCTAAGATGCCCCATAAACCATGTCCATGAATCAGAGGTTTCAGATTTGCCAACCCCGTAAGCTATTGGCAATATCCCATTGTTAGCATCCATGGCTACTGCTAATAAGTTTACTCCAAGGTATCGACCTTTCAAATGTGCTCCGTCAACTATAATAACTGGGCGCATGCAAGTAATAAACGAACGAATCTACAAAATAATATACACAAGAAATATAATCATTTAAATGTGAAATGCATGTAACTAACAAAAATGAGTCAACAAAATTATATTGATTTACTAACCGTAGCACCAATGGCGATAAACAGCAACTCAAAGCGTCCATCTCTATCTGTTTTGATATGAGTTACCGACCCAGGATTTTTCAGCTTTAAATTGTGACAATAAGCCGGCAGTTGGGCAAACGATGCTTCTGGCGACCCCCTCAACAATTCCAAGGCATAACATTTGGCTCTCCAAGCTTGAGAATATGATATACTAATCTTGAACCGAGCATTCATGTCAGTCATAATTTCATGTCCCCGATATACCCTGCCATTCAAAAACATTAACTCAGCCAGAAAACCACCCAACACCTTTTTGTTTGCCTGTCTATGGTGAGGAAAAACTTGGGTTCTTGAACATGTATGTTTATCAATAAAAGTCCTAACTTGAAACATTTTGCAATCTTTTATTCTCTTTGCAATCATACGCCACGTACAGTTTTTGTCAATCATACACCTTGTTTCGAAACGATCTTTGCTTGATTTGTTAACTTTTAGTTGATAGCCATCTTCCACACATTTTGTATACAAAGCTATCTTCAAGTCTTCCTTTGTATCAAAACAATCATCTTTCTTGACACGAATAACTTTTGTGTAACAATCAACTGCTTTCTTTGCCAACTCTTCTTCCGGTAACTGAAGTAATTCTGGCATATTCCAGTTATACTCCCGTGGCATTTTCTTTTCTTCGGGGACTTTTTCTTCTTCTTTTTCTTCTTCAGGATTATATGAATTACAGAATGGATGTTCAACATGTTCATTCACAGTCGTAACTTCCTCCTCATTATCATCAACAACATCTTCCTCGGCAACGGGTGTTTCATCATCAAAATTCGGGTATTGACCAATATTAAAATCATTACACACATGGTCTGTTTCTTCTTCTGAAACATCATCAAAATCCGTGTATTGACCAATATCAAAGTCCGGATATTGACCAAGACCAAATTTCGAATACTGACTAGTACTCACAATTTTTTCTGTTGGCTCATCATCGTCTAACTGGTCAATACGAAAACCGGAATTTGGTGCTGAAAGTTGATTGAGATTTGGATTAGAGAAAGGTTGTGGGTTTTGAGAAAAACTTAGTTGATTACTACCCGCTACTGACCCAACAATACTACTTCTAGGTTCAACAACATACAATGTAACATCATCTTGTGAAACACTAATGTAAGCAATGAATCGTTCAACATCTTCATTGTCGGTTAACAAATAAACTTTACCATTTCTCTGATAAGATAGCCTAAATCCACTTAGGGGCTCTAAATTCAATTTATTTGAAACACGTAGCATTAGAGTTTCATAAGTTAACTTTTGTAAAGACAATTTTAGTTGAAGATTCATGGGTAAAGGCATATATTGTAAAACACCATGAACATTATCCCATGACCCTCCAAAACACAAATCTATCCAAACATGATCAACATTAGATGATTTCATGGTTGTAAATTAATTTACTAAACAGACGAGCTGCGAAACTAAAACCTGTTGCCGGATTGGGAAGGATGTCGTTGGATATAGGAACGGATGTCGCCGGAGAGAGTGATAGATGGAGATGGAATGAGTTGCGATTTAGGGATTTAGTTTATGATTTCAGTGTTATATACCCAAAATTTCAGTGTTGTGATTTACAGATTCTCGTTGCGATTTACGGATTATCGTTGCGATTTACAGATTCTCGTTGCGATTTACGGATTATCGTTGCGATTTACGGATACGCGTTGCGATTTACGGATTATCGTTGCGATTTACGGATACGCGTTGCGATTTACGGATACGCATTGCGATTTACGGATACGCGTTGCGATTTACGGATACACGTTGCGATTTACGGATACGCGTTGCGATTTTATGTATTATCGTTGCGATTTACGGATACGCGTTGCGATATACGGATACGCATTGCGATTTACCCATACGCGTTGCGATTTACGGATACACGTTGCGATTTACGGATACGCGTTGCGATTTATGTGTTCGCGTTGCGATTTTCATATTCGCGTTGCGATTATTTAAAATCGCAATGCGAATTTGTACTATCGCATCGCGATTTTCAAGAATCGCGTTGCGATTTTGGAAACTGATTTGCGATTCTGGGGATCGCGTTGCGATTTTTATTTCGCGTTGCGATTTTGTTGGTCATTTTGGCAAATCCAAAAAAAGTTGGTTAAAATCGTATATTATAACTTTTTTTGGTCACTGAGGCGATTTTCTCTTTATTTTATACCCTATTTTATATATTTAAACTATTTCCACACTCAGTTTTGACTTAAAAAGTCTTTATTTTATACCTATTTTATATATTTGAACTATTTCTACAGTCGCATGAATTAAAGTGACTTTCGTAGTAAATGAATTGTTATTATTCTTTGAGAGTTCAGATTCAAACATTATAGATGACAGTGATGTGAACAATCAATATCAAAATATTAAGAGCTATCTTTAAACAGATAATAACATCATGTAATTACCCATATTATTAAAAAGAATATTTCTCACTCAGTTTTGACTTAGAAAAGCCTTTTACTTTATTATTTTATACCCTACTTTATATATTTAAATTATTTCCACACTCAGTTTTGACTTAGAAAAGTCTTTATTTTATACCTATTTTATATATTTAAACTATTTCCACACTCGCACAAATCAAAGTGATTTCTGTAGTAAATGAATTGTTATTATTTCTTAAAGATTCAGATTCGAACACTATAAATATTAATGAGGTGTGCGATCAATATTAAAATTTGAGAACTATCTTTAAACAGATAATAACGTCATGTACTTACCCAAATTATTAAAAAAAAAATCACACTCAGTTTTGACTTAGAAAAGCCTTTATTTTAATATTTTATATCCTATTTTATATTTGTCATCCCTGTACAACAATAGTATCTTTAAGAAACTAACCATGACCACACACTTTTGTCTATTAAAATCACTTTCTTTTGTCATTGAAACTTTTTAAGCGATGAAGATTCCGTCACATGAATGGCGTGATAGAACATAGAAGCCGACAAAGCACGTAGATGGGTCATTGATAATTGACTCTAGCTTTTCTATTTGCTTGCTTTGCCTGCTTGCCTCTATATAAACCCAGCAAGAACCAATAAAATAGTCTTGAATTTAACTCCCCTAAAACAAATACATGGCAAATCCAAGATGGGTTTTCGTGTTGATCTTTATCAGCCTTCATCTCTATCTGGGTAGTTGCTTAGTTGCAGCTTCTTTGGAAGACTCGACTGCCCAACAAAAACTTGATAAGGTTCTTGAGCTTCCAGGGCAGGCTTTCGATGTCAGCTTTGCGCACTATGCTGGTTATGTTACCGTCAATAAAAGCTTAGGGAGAGCTCTCTTTTACTGGTTCTTTGAAGCTGCTGAGGATCCTGATTCCAAGCCTCTTCTCCTCTGGCTCAATGGAGGTTCTACTTTGAAAAATTTTAAGATTCTTGTGTCGTTTTGACTTTATGCTTTTTTTGTAGCATTTTTTGACTAGTTTTAGACAGGTGGTGTTGACTCTTTTACTTGTTTATTAGCTGATTATAGTATAAATTACCAATTTTGCCTGATTGTTCCTTGTATTTTTTAATAACTGGTCGCTGCTTTTATGATTTCATTGTGTTCTTTTTTTTCCTGTATACTTACTTAGAGCTTTATGTCCACAGGACCTGGATGTTCATCCATTGCTTTTGGCCTAGCAGAGGAAATAGGTCCATTCCACATTAGGCCAGATGGGAAGACCCTTTACATGAACCCTTACTCTTGGAATCTAGGTAATCACTTCCTTAAAAGTTCATTGTGGAAGTTGGTGTAAGAGATGAAATTGTTTTACTTCATTTGTTGAACCTCTAAAATGATGTTGTAGTCTATTTATTACATAGAAGAGAATTATCTGCTTATGGTGAACCTCTAAATGATGTTTATGTTGACACAATGCTATTTGTTTAAATCTATGGCAAGACTCAGCTTGGGGATGTGAATGATAGAAATATTACTATATCAATTGCATTGTTACAAGGTTCTTCTACTGCTTTGCAGCTGCAAACATTCTATTTCTTGATTCTCCTGTTGGAGTTGGTTTTTCATATTCAAATACTTCCTCCGATTTGCTTAACAACGGTGATAAAAGTACCGGTAAGGCTCGTGCATTTCTACTTCATAGCTTCGTTTGAATCTCTTTTTTATTTTGGCTAGCTTGTGCAAGTATACCTTCTTCCCCTTTGACATACAGCCAAGGATTCGCTGAATTTTTTGCTGAAGTGGTTTAAGCGCTTTCCTCAGTATAAAGACAGGGATTTCTACATTGCTGGAGAGAGTTATGCAGGTATATAGTAATTTCTCATTTATATTTCTTTATATATGGCAAAGCACAATTTCTTTTTCTTGGAATATGAAAGCTCAGCGAGTGAAACAGATGGGAATAATGAGGTTTCCTAGCTTTGTTATACAAGCCAAATAACATGCAGTTCTTCTTTCGAGGACCATGGCTAAGTCAACATTAATCAAGATTTATTTTCTCTCTCCTCACGTTAAAGAATGTGTTGCAGGGCATTATGTTCCACAGCTAAGCCAAGCCATTGTAAGATACAACAAGGCCACCAAGGCAAAAACAATTAACCTAAAGGGCTATATGGTATGGATTCTATTCTTTAAAGAAGTTTTACATTATTTGAGCAAATTGAAACATAGATGTATATGTAATATGCAGGTCGGAAATGCTTTAACTGACGATTACCATGACCATTTGGGGCTCTTCCAATTTTTGTGGTCAGCTGGCTTGATTTCCGATGAAACATACATGCTGTCGAATGTACTGTGTGATAATGAGTCATTTATTCACTCCTCAAGTGCTTGTAATGGCATATTGGATGTTACAAGTGAAGAAATGGGAAACATTGACCCATACAGCATCTACACTCCCTCCTGCTCTGCCAATTCTAGGCAGGCGAAATGGCTGCTGAAAAGAAGGCTTGTGAGTACATACACTTCATACTTCTACATCTTCACGTTTTAAGTATCTTTTTCCTCTTCTTTAATCAGTTAAAATATATTTTTAATTGAACTTTAGGTATAATAAGCTTTGACAGCATTCCAGTTAAACAATGCCGAATGGATTCAATCATCATACCCATATTTTTTTTATAAGTTTCTCTGGGACCTAATAATTCTCTTTATGATTTTGTCTCCAAACTGTAGCTCCATTAAGCTGCCTAGGGTTCATGGGCTGGGGAACGCATTGGCCAGAACAAACCAGAATTAGCAGAAATCATAATTTATAAAAGACGTGATTGTTTGCTTTCCACTGAATTCGAGGGTATTTGATATTTATTTGTAACCATGTTAAGGAAATTTGATATTATCCAACAGATGGTTGGCCAGCTCAGTGAGAAGTATGATCCTTGCACTGAGAAGCACTCAGAAGTATATTTCAATCGACCTGAGGTTCAAAAGGCACTTCATGTTTTACCTGAAGCTGCACCATCTAAATGGGAGACATGCAGGTGCGAAGTGTTTTTTGTAGACTCGAATTTTTTTCATTTAGCAAATGTAACCATACCACCTGACAAAGAATGTTCCAGCTTTAGTCCTTTATAAAACTTATAGTTTCCAAAAGATGCATTGAATCTTGTTGATATGGCATGGTTTGCCTTTTGTAAAGTGAATTTGTGACCTTCGAAATTTTACCATGAGTAAACCTAAACCAACTCCTGTTTGACAACATACATGGAGACGTTGGCCTCTAAACGGGTTTCCTTTTCTTTATTTTTCATTTTTTACAGTGAATTCATATATACCAACTGGAAGGATTCTCCATTAACTATGCTGGATGTTTACCATGAGCTTATACAAGAAGGACTTCGGATATGGATATTCAGGTTTATCTCTAAATTTGTGATGTTGCGTTTCTATATGGCAAGCATGCTTCTGGATTGGGTAACAAAAGGTCAACAACCGTATGTGCTTTACTGTTTGAAGCAATGGATGAATAGAGGAACTAACAGTATATCATTTCAGTAACCTTTTTCCTTCTGTAATCTTTTTTCACCGTTTGTAGGTAATTTTTACTGCATTATGTCATTGATTTCTAAATTGATTGGAGTGAAAGGAGTGTACATCATATAAGTTGGTGAAACATCTTCATGAATATATTTAGAGCAAGTGGAATCCTCCTGTTAACTTGCTTAACTCATAGCTAGGAATTATAGGATTGAAGAGTGAAATTAAAAATCCTATTGATAAACTTGACGATCAAACTTGCCTTGGTACAACAATGTTCCATGTATCCTGATTCGAAGTGAGTGTAGGATTCAAGTATACATCCGACACGAATATGTTCTTTATTTTCTAGGTTCTTTCAAATATTTATAGAACCATTTTCCATACCAGTATTTGAATGTGTCAGACACAAGTAACTTAAGAAAAACGAAGACTCCGAGTAAGATAGTTAATAGTGTCAATTTGGAATTAACGAGATCGGTGTAAGATTATGAAGTGAATAATAAGGCATACCTCAGTAGTATTTCCGGATGAAAAGCTGATGGAAAGTGTTCCGACTTAGAAACCATGGTTTCTGGCGTAGTCGGATCGCAACCACCTTTAACAGGTGACATTCAATAGGTTTGAAGACCGGATCCCAGCCTTTCCCATATTTTGAAGCTACAGCTCTTTTGCAAAAGAAAAATGTTACTGCTAAAACACTTAGCAATATAAGACTGCATTTCTTTATGTAAAAATAACAACTCGTCTTTTACGTAATTTGGATCATGGATGCATTTTTTTCTTTTCTTTTTTGGAAATAAGTTCAGACACTTTTACTCGTACTCTACCTCCATTATTGACAGTGGTGACACGGACGCTGTGATCCCAATTACATCCACCCGCTACAGTATAGATGCTCTCAAGCTTCCAACTGTGAGCCCATGGCGTCCATGGTATGATGACGGCCAGGTAATTTACCTTGAAATACTTGGATTTGTTTCATTACCATAATTACACACGTAAACAAGTCATTTTCAGTTTGAAATACTTTTGACAGTAACTGGTAATAGTCGCTACAGCGGTAACTCGGTAGTGCTCGTGGCATTTTTGTTGACTAACACAAGTGGGTAATGAATGAACAGGTAGGAGGATGGACACAAGAGTATGAAGGGCTCAACTTTGTTTCGGTGAGGGGAGCCGGACACGAAGTCCCTTTGCATAGGCCGAAACAAGCTCTCACTCTCTTCAAAGCTTTCTTAGCAGGAACCGCCATGCCTGTTGCTGCCTCTGGCTCTCGACAACTCATCAGTGACTCCTGAATTCTGGGTTGGTTTCAATAAATGCCTTCTCAATAACTTATCTCTATTCATGGAGATGTGATGGCCAATCCAAAAACCTCTTTCTTTCCTTCCTCAGAACATGTCCTATTCAATCAAACAAGTTTCAATTGAAATGTGAACTTTGCTGAAATGGTTTAATTGCAGCTTCGCCGCTTTTAGCATTTAACATCTCGTGAAGTATATTAGAAAAATCATATCTTTATATCTATATCAAACATAAAAATCACCCTATTAAGAAAAAAAGCCCTTAGTATCTTAAACTTTATCATAGACAAATTACCCCTAATTATGCAGTCGTGACGATGATCATAGTATAACACTGTTATTTTTTAATAATATAAGTCTTAAGATTCTATTTTAAAGATAATGTTATAATTGTTACATTAGGAATAGCACCAACACCCACCAACCCCCTTCAGCAACCTGCTTACCCTTACTTGACACAACCATATAAACCATCATCACCAGCCTTCTTAGAACATTGCTCCCCTAAATGGCCAAAAATGTTGCAATGAGCACACCTAGGAGGAGCCCAATCCAAATCCACACTAACTTCAACCCTATTCCCTTCACTCAGCTCAACCAATACCGACCCTGGAAAATCAACCTTAGCACCAACTTCAACAGCAAAATCCAAATGTTGCTTTAAAGCAGTAGTTCGATCCGTGTAAAGCGGCCTCCCCAGTGCACTAGCAATATATCCAAGTCCCTCCTGAGAGTACAGCTCTAACGGCACATGCCAAAGCTTAAGTCACACCGGAGCACACTCCAAACTAAGCACATCAGACACCATCCCAGGCATTCATTTCCTTTCCTCAAAAACAATCACTTTCTGCTGAATATTCCATGACCCTGATTCTAGGGAAATTTAGAATGTACACAGAAGGCTTCACCAAAAGTTTCCCATCCCGTTCAACCGGGGGAAAGAAAGACAAGAGATTGATTAATGAACAAAGATTTACATTCCTTACCTGGAGCAGGAGACGCCTTAGGAGAACCCAAACCAGCTTCCAAAGACACCACTCCACCCTCACGGAGTCCCGAACCAGTACCAGAAAGAGCAGCAGCGCCTCCTTCAACAGCAGTTCCCAGCGATGGAAAATCTCCCAAACCTCCCAAATCCAACCTCCCTACCTCACTATTAGGAGCAGGAAACGCCGTAAGAGAACCCAAACCAGCCAAACCACCCTCCCGGAGCCCCGAACCAGAACCAATCGAGCCTCCATCAATAGCAGTTCCCAGCGGACCCCCAAAAACCGAACTCCCTGCCTCACGATTACAGCCTACAGGAAGCGGATCCACCATGAAACAGAGCAAGAAAAAACCACAAGAGAAGAAATAAGAAACAACAAGCAGGGCAGCAAATCCCGATCAAAAACCCAATCGGTTCCAGTCCACCGAAAATGCCCAAAGCTTTAAGATCCAAAACAGAATCGTCGCAGCAAACAAAGCAGAGCTTCCTTCAAAACGTGGGTTTTTTTAATGTTCACCAACCCACCATGAACAAAGATAAAGCAATCCACAAATCTCAGCAACAAAACCAAGCAGAAAGAAAGCAAAAAATCAAGAAAAATCACGAAGAACAGTGGTAAAAGCCAAAAAGGCTCTTGAGGCGCAAGTTAGACACGGTAACTTCTCCGACAAGTTTATTTAAGAATATGTCATTTGATATTTTAAATATATATATTATTCCATTTTTATATTTTACATTATTGTTAACCATTTCAAATAAGAGTTGATGGTAAAATGATGACAGTTCAAAGTTTATGTTTGGATCTACAATATTTATTACGCTGAACAGTTAATCTCTGTATCTGCCCATAATCTGTACCTGGCTGACTGTCCACGCCCAAAAATATATATTAAATGAAAATGAAAACGCATGTCCCTGTATAATCTATATTTTAAACCTAAGATTATCTTATGAAGATCTCCCTAAACCGACGCATCATCCACTAATTCTCCCAGTTTCTCAAGCAAACAACGTTAGCCTAAGGGTGCGATTGGTTTATTGAATGTAGCATTATTTCCGGAAATAAGATTATCGAAATGTAATATTATCTGATACATTACTGAGAATGTTACATTACTGTGTTTGATTTGTTTGCCAGGAATGTAAAATTACATTGTTTGGTTGAAGGAATAAGAGATTACTAGAATATATATTTTACCAAATTGTCCTTGTTCTATATATGTTAACAAGTAGAATTCTAAATATTTAAATGAAAATATTTATATAAAAAATCATCGAAAATATATTTCTTTATTATTTTAAATTTATATACTTTTTAATAAAATGTATATATATTTTTTTTATAAAATTTAAAAGATAAATGGGTAGAATAAAAGAGTAAATATATCATGTATTATTTTAATTATAAATAATATTAATTTTTATATTATTTATCTAAAACTATATTATCATTTTCTTAAAAAGTTGATTCACTCGTCTAATTAAATTGGTGCAATGTTCTGATCAGGAGAGATTATTCAACGAAATTAAGGGAAAGAAATTAAGTTTAAAGATATTGTTTTATTATTTTATTTATTTATTTTAATTAAGTTTGTAAAATTTGAATTTAGTTAAATTGAATAAATTTGTTGAGATGTTATTTAAACCTGAGTGTAATTAAATATAATGTTACAATATTGATTGATTTCAACTTAAAAATAATAATTTAAAAAGAATTATAGTAAGAAGATCAAATTAAATATAAAGTATAAATTTGAGGAATTAAATTAAAAAAAACCATTGTTGTGAGAAAATTTGAAGTTACACGTTATAATTATAGGGGTTGAAGACATGCTGTTGAGTTAATCGATCGATGGAATCGGCCAAGAGGGAGTGAATTGGCAATAAAAATTTTGGTGGAAGCTTTTGCAGAAAATTGAAAGTAATTGCACTGCGATTTAGAGTGGTTCGACTTTATCAACCAAAGTCTACGTCCACTACCTTAGCTATCCACACTAAGGATTTTCCAACAGATTCACTAATTTGTTATTTCTTTTAAGGCCAAAGAGATAATCTTACAACTCCCTCAAGAATATACCCCAATTCTTGAGAACACTCTTTTCTCAAAGAGAATATTACAAATTTGCAAACTTACAAGAAAAACCTCACAAGGCAATTATGTTTGCACAATTCTAGAACAAAGAAAGAACACTCAATAATAAATACAATTGAGCACAATAAGTGTTCTTGAAAGCAAGATGAATATTGAATGAAAAATAGGCTTGAAATGCTCAAATTTGAGGTTTGATACTTTCTCTTTGATTCTCTCTTGATTCTAGTTGCTTGTTGTTTCTTGTTGTTGATCAATGGCTTCTAAGCTTGTTTAAATACACCTTGAATCACTTCTGAACGTTGGGGATGATTAGTGGAGTCAATAGAGTCGTTTAAGTGCGAAAACAATTAATTAAAGCAGTTGGGAGCGTTAGTGCATCGATGCATACTCATGGTGCATCGGTGCATCAGTGTAAAATTCAAATATTTTGACCGTTGGATCCTTAGTGCATCGGTGCACTAAGAGTGCATCGGTGCACTAAGAGTGCATCGGTGCACTAAGAGTGCATCGATGCATCAAGTGCATTCGATGTTTCAAAATAGCCAGAGTGCATCGATGCATGGCTGGTGCATCGATGAATCAAATGCATTCGATGTTTTCATAAAATCCTCAGTGCATCAGTGCATGGTATGTGCATCGATGCATGAAATACATTCGATGTTCAATTTAATTCATGGTGCATCGATGCATGGATTGGTGCATCGGTGCATCACTCTGAAAAATTGATTTTAGGCTTGATTTTGGTTCAAAATACTTTGTGAAAATTGTTTCAAAAATATATTAAGTATAAAACACAATTTTACACATTTAGTAAGGTTTGAAATTGATCTTAAAAGACTTGGAGTAATAATTTGATATTCGATTAATTATATCGAATATACTTTAGAAAATCATTTGTAAAATCTTAAAATTCATTTAAACTAATTTGTTATATCAAAACAAAAATATTTTCAACACATACGTTTAGATTTAATCAGAATGCACTTAAAATTAAAGAGAATTTGAAAAAATAATGAAATAAAAGATTACATAATAATCAAATTAATTAAAGATTAAAACAATATTATTTTAATTTTCAACTCAAAATTCAAAAATTCAAGTAAAAATGTAAATTAACTCAACTAATTCACTAATTTATCTCTAATAATTCAATATTTTAAAAAATACTTTTTAAGTCGAATCAAATTTCACTTTTATATAAGCGTATTAGGTTCAAGAATCAAAGTCGATTATACATATGCACACACAAACTGCTAACAAACATTACTTTCCAGATAGTGGAGACTGAGAACAGAAGCCTTTTATGTTTTCCAAAAAGAAAAATATATATATTCTCAAGACTTCTTATGTACATGTAAAGGGGAAAATTAGCAAGAAATAACTGAATAGAAAGGAGAATTTCATTGTAGGCTCTAACCAGAAAACAAACCCAAAAAAAACATATTTACATTTAGAGCTCCTCAAACTCTTCCTCATCGCCATCTTCCTCCACCCTTTGAAGCTCTCTCCTCTAAGATTCCATCATTTCCAAAAATGCAAATACGCCATTAGTTACACGCCACTTAAACTCACACCATCAACGAAATCAACGAATGAGACGATTATTATGTACAACACAAAAGCAACCAACAAAAGGAAATGTGAGATACAATATGAGCTAAATTAGTTGTAATGACACCTTCATCTATATGTAAGTTAATGCACTCTCACGCTTCACAATTTGAACCGGAAAAAAATAATCAATTGTACATGATCATCCGAACACCGCAATTGCTCTGCAACAAATATTATGTTCTCATAATCTCCTGGTTTCACTACCTTACCTAAACATTTAGCTACTTCATCGTAGCTAATCATTTCCACCTTGAAACCGTTGCTCATGAAAAGATTTTCCATCCATTTCTGTGTACAGGACAACCAGACATGGGGGTGTTTCCTAAATAAAAACAATATAAGTAAAGAACATATACAAGCTATGGAAAACACAACAGACCTTGTTACCAAATTCGGTCTCTGCCAACCATGCTGGAAACTCTCCCAAGAAGAGTTTATTGAATATTAGGTTATTCCAATGGAACATGAAGAAGCAAACATCTTCTCGAGATCTTTGCACTGATACCTAATTTTGTTCAAGTACATTCTCTCAGAACATGAACTACTTATCCAACACAAAAACCAACCATATATGCAATAAAAATATCAGATTGTCATAATTCCCGACACACAAAGAAAACATATAAAAGTAATTGCTTGTTTCTCTAAAATATATATCATACCATAAATAAACTAAGCAGAATTAAGTTCAAGAGTCAGGCGCCCACCATTCAACTTGTTTTCTTTGTTCCTGTAATCCAACAGATTTTGGACAAAAAAAAGGTTAAAACTCAAGACCGCCAATTCAATTTGTCATTTTCAGTGTTGCTAACTTTATTTATTAGAAAAGGAAAAACTTTTTATTCATATATAAAGATTTCTTACACTATAACCAATCTATCCAGCCTAACAGAAAAACCAGGTTCATGATAATGAATGACATATCTCACCATTCACCATACATCTTCAAGCACCAAATATGATATAAATTAATGTAATTACTCTATTAACCAACAATCAAACTCAAGCAATATCATAAATAGGTTAACAGCCTAACAGTGATAAGCAGAAAAACCATTACATAGGGAGTGAAGAGAATAATTCAACTAGAAGTACAGGCCTGAAAAATTCTCACAAAAGAAAAAAATTAAACACAAACACACAAAGGGAAAGGAAACGAGAAAGCAATTAAAAAGCATTGACCTCTATATTCAATTTTGTATTTTTCGACAGCAAAATGGGTAAAGTAATAAAACTCAAGCACAGAAAGGGAAAAGAACCCATGAAGCAATTGAAAGATTTTTGTTTATGAAACAAAGTCTTAAACTTAAAACCCATGGCATGTAGGACTAAAGAAACCCTAAATAACATACAAAAAGCAACAAGCTTAGTTGGGAAAGCACGAAATTGTGTACTTGATGGACAACAAAATGAATAAAATAGGAAACAAAGTCAGAGAAAGTATGAGTTTCATGTGGTTTCTGGATCCTAACGACGAAACTTTTACTCACCACAAGCTGAAATCAAAAGCATGGAGGTCGAATTCAATTTAATTTTATGAAAATAGACTACCAGGAAAATAATCTAACGCAGAGGAAAAGAATCAATGCAAAATAGAAGGTCGAAAATAGGAATCAAATCCAACATTAGGAAAAGATTCAAGAGGTTTTCGTTAACAGAAATGAAACCACAAAATATGGAAACCAAGTAAAATTATTGGGAAAATAAAAGAAAGAGAGTGGAGGAGAAATCTTACCAGGGGAAATCTTACTGGGAAAACCACGAAGTGGGGAGAATGCTATTTTAGACAACGGGGACGGGAATGAGCAAATACCTAAGGGAGATAGGGATTAGTATTCCCGGAAAAACAGTAAAAAATCAAAACAGTAAAAAAATCATTGTTGGTATTAGTTTTTTACCGGCACTTGGTAATGACGTCCATCTAAACATGGATATATTAATTCGGAAAAAAAAAAACATTCCTCCTAGGAATAAAATTTACCGTGAACCAAATGGGGCCTAAAGGTATGTTTGGTTCACGGAATATAAGATTACCAGTGGAAATAAAAAGATTACCAGATAATAGGATTACTGAGAATGTTATATTTTGTGTTTGGTTGGTTTAGTAGGAATGTAAGATTATCGTGTTTGGTTAAATGAATAAAAGATTATTGGAATTTATATTTTACCAAATTGTCATTATTTTATATATTTTTTAACAAGTTGAATTCTACTATAATATTACTATAATTAATTTATATATTTTCTATAAAAATTTAAATTCATAAAATTTATATAATTTTTTACAAAATTGAAAAGATAAATATGTTTAATGAAAGGTTAAAATTTTATTTTAATCACTGAACTTCATATAAAATTATAATTATGAACTTTTTTAAATATAAAATAGTTTAAGGATAAATTTGTAATTTAACTTTCGTATAATTTTTATTATTCAACGACAGAAGAATGATAATTTTGAACAAAAATTTTTTAAGGGCATTTTAGTCCAAAATGTCGGTAATCCAACAATACCTAAAGGAAGAGGGTAATCACATTCCCGGTAATATACCCCAAAAACTTCACTGTTAGTAATAAAAGATTACCGGGAATAAGATTACCGTCCAACCAAATGGAGGCATGAGGATTTCATTCCATGGTAATATTGTATTCCGTGAACCAAACGACCCCTGGGTGTGTTTGGTTGGGGAAATGTGAGATTCTCATGGGAATGGAATCCACATTCCCCCGTTTGGTTGGCCGGGAATGTCATTCCCGGTAATCTTACATTACCAATAGTGGATTTTATGGGGTATATTACCGGGAATGTCATTACTTCCATTTCCTTAGGTATTGTTGGATTACCGGCGTTTTGGACTAAAATGACCTTAATTTTTTTCTTTCAAAAATATCCTTATTCTGTCATTGAATAATAAAAAATATACGAAGGTTAAATTACAAATTTATCCTTAAACTATTTTAGATTTACAAAAAAAATCTATAATTAAAATTTTATATGAAATTCAGGAATTAAAATAGAACTTTACCCTTTCATTAAACCTTTTTATATTTTCAATTTTATAAAAAAAAAATTATATAAATTTTATGAATTTAAATTTTTTAAAGAAAATATATAAATATTTTCCAACTTGTTAAAAAACAAATATATAATAAGGATAATTTGGTCAAATATACATTCCAATAATCTTTTATTTCTTTAACCAAACACGATAATCTTACATTCATGCTAAATCAACCAAATACAAAATACAACATTCCTAGTAATCATATTCCCTGGTAATCTTTTATTCCTACTGATAATCTTACATTTCGTGAACCAAACGCACCCTAAAGTATTAGGCCTGGCTACTAGTTGCTGACATGTACTCCACCTTTGCACAAGCCTTGTTAAGCTGTCAACGTGTTACACGACACGTGTTCGCGTTCGAATGGTTTATCTAAAACTTTCTCGAGATATAGAGTTCGAGTCTTTAGTTACTCGAAGAAAAAATAATCTCGTGTTATGTCGATATACTTAACGGTAGATGTACACACTTGTTGACCCTGGATTGGTCCATGTCTCAGTTTCATTGCATAGGTAAGAGATCATAGGCGCCAAACGTACGTTCCCTCCTTCAACGGTTGTTAGGCAGCTTCCTCTTGTTATGTATATATATTCATCTCAGACGCTACAGGCTCTAGTACTGGTGCAAACTGCAAAACGAATCAATACCATTTCTTTTGTACTTCTTTTGTTCCACAAAAAAACAATGGGGTTTTGCAAATTTTCCAAGTTCAGTTTCGTTTTCTTGATCGCCATTCTCTTCGTATCGGCAGCCGACGAGAATTCTCGACTCGAAAACAATCGAGTCGCCTTGCTTTCCTTCATGTCAGTTGTTGTTTCGGTCCCGGAAACACCCTGGAACTATGGAACTCCACCAATGTACATGTCTGCAACTGGTCGGGTGTCAGTTGCAACCATGAACGAGACCAAGTGGTGCAGCTTGACCTTAGTGGCAGGTCACTCAAAGGCACAATTTCTCCTAGTCTAGCCAATCTTTCTTCTCTGCTGGTCCTTGATTTGTCAAAGAACTTGTTCCATGGTCACATTCCACCGGAGCTTGGTTCGCTCTTTCTGCTCAAACAACTCAGCCTGTCATGGAACCTTCTTCAAAGAAATATCCCTTCTGAATTGGGATTTCTTCATTAGTTAGTATAACTCGAATTCGGAAGCAACCGGCTTGATGGGAACATACCAGCTTCACTTTTCTGTAATGGATCCTATTCATTACAATACATAGATCTTTCCAACAATTCTCTTAGTGGTGAAATTCCTCTGACGAGTAAATGTTCGCTTAGGGAGTTGAGGTTTCTGTTGCTCTGGTCGAATCGACTAGTCGGTCTAGTCCCTCCAGCACTTTCAAACTCGTCAAAACTTCAATGGCTTGATATGGAGTCCAACAGGCTAAGTGGGGAGTTGCCTTCTGATATCATACGTGACATGCCACAGTTGCAGTTCCTCTATTTGTCCTATAATGACTTCGTTAGCCATGATGGTAATACTAACCTAGAGCCTTTTTTTGCTGCTTTGCTCAATTCTTCTAACTTTCAAGAACTAGAATTGGCAGGAAATAACCTTGGTGGACAGATACCTCCTATTATCCGTGATCTTTCTACCAATCTTGTACAGATTCATCTTGATGATAATCTGATATGCGGTCTGATTCCGCCTTGGATTTCGAACCTTGTGAACCTCACACTCTTGAACTTGTCTAGCAACCTTTTGAATGGTTCCATCCCACATGAGCTATGCAGAATGGAGAAACTGGAGAGAGTTTATCTGTCGAATAATTCACTTCCGGCGAGATTCCGGCTGCTATAGGAAACATTACGCATTTGGGGTTGTTGGACTTGTCGATGAAAAAACTTTCGGGTTTGATTCCGGATAGTTTCGCCGACCTCCCTCAGCTAAGAAGATTACTACTCTATGGAAACCAGCTTTCAGGGACAATTCCTTTGAGTTTAGGCAAATTTGTCAACTTGGAGATTTTAGACCTCTCTCACAATAAGCTTTCCGGGATAATTCCTGGTGAGGTTGCTGGACTGAGGAGCTTGTACCTGAATTTTTATTGCAATCACCTTCATGGACCCTTACCACTAGAGCTGAGTAAAATGGACATGGTGTTAGCCATCGATCTATCATCGAATAATCTCTCGAGCACGATTCCGTCGCAACTCGGGGACTGCATTGCCCTCGAGCACCTCAACCTTTCGAGTAATGCCTTGGAAGGTGAACTTCTAGGTTCCATAGGACAGTTGCCTTACCTTAAAGAACTCGATGTCGGTTTGAACCGGTTGAGCGGAGACATACCGGCGACATTTCAGGCATCGATGACGCTCATGTCAATGAACTTCTCTTTCAACAAGTTCCATGGAAATATATCAGACAAGGGGGCATTTTCATCTCTGACTATAGTTTCTTTCGTAGGGAATGATGGTCTTTGTGGTTCGATTAAAGGCCTGCCAAAATGCGGAAAGAAACGTCCTTCTCCTTTGGTTATATTCTTGCCTATCATTGCCTCATTGCTTGTGACAACTTTGTTGCTTATGTTCGGGTACCCTCTGGTGAACAAATTGAAGTTCGGGAACCGGATGGAGAGGATTTCGAAGAAGAAGAAAACAAAAGGAAAGAGCTCAAGTACCCCAGAATCTCATATGAACAACTCATTGAAGCAACTGGTGGGTTCTGTGCATCAAGCTTAATCGGTTCGGGCAGTTTTGGTCATGTCTATGAAGGAATTCTCGGGGACAATATGAAAATAGTCGTCAAAGTTTTGGACACAAAGACAGCAGGGGAAATTTCAGGGACTTTCAAAAGAGAATGTGAAGTCCCAAAGCGCAAGGCATAGAAACTTGATCAGGATCATAACTATTTGCAGCAAGCCAGATTTCAAGGCTCTGGTGCTTCCTCTGATGCCGAAAGGGAGCCTCAAGAGACACCTATACTCGAGCCAGGGAATACGACATGGCCTAGATTTGATTCAATTGGTGAACATCTGCAGCGATGTAGCTGAAGGTGTTGCTTATCTGCACCATTACGCACCGGTTAAAGTAGTTCACTGCAATCTTAAACCGAGTAATATTCTCCTCGACGAAGACATGACTGCTTTGGTAACAGATTTCGGAATTGCAAGGCTGGTTTGAGGTGTCGATGAGACTACTTCTGCAAATGATTCAATCTCCTACAGCTCTGCAGATGGCTTGTTATGTGGATCCGTTGGCTATATAGCTCCTGGTATATGCATTTCCTATTTTCGATCGAAACATGACTCGATTTATACCACTTGTGTTATTACTTATTAGTTGATACTCTCTGTTACTGATCTTGCACTTATTTAATTGCAGAATACGGAATGGGGAAACGAGCATCGACTCAAGGCAATGTATACAGTTTCGGGATCCTTTTGTTGGTAATTGTTTCGGGGCGGCATCCAACTGACGACGAGCGGGTTCGAGCTTGCACGAATGGGTGAAAAGTCACTATCCTCTTAAGCTCGAACCGATAGTAAAGCAAGCACTGGCTAGGGGCAGCCCTGGTGCAATGCCAACAAGTTATGATAAACTATGGCGTGATATTATATTGGAACTGGTTGAACTTGGCCTCATGTGCACACAACACAGCCCTTCAACGAGACCAACCATGCTGGACGTCGCCCTCCAAATGGAGCGGCTAAAGCAGTATCTCGCCAATCCGGCCTCGATGTTCACCGGGGACCCTCTTCCAAGGATGTTGCTCATCTGATCACACATTTGACAGAAAAATGTCACTCCCCATCAAATTTTCAATGAAGTACATCATTGTAATCATTTTTTCTTTCACTTAAACATTATCTTTGTTGGTAAAGTTATTCCAAGATTAAAAAAAAGTTTAAGACGCCAGAATTTGAACTCCAAATCATATCGAAATAAACCTTAACATTTCATAGAACGTTTTTCAAGTGATCAACCAACCAAAGATGACGTTTTTCCTTCATTAATGATATCCATGATAGAAGTTGCAGTCGGTTTCTCTTTTAGCCTACCATTAACATAGCAATATTGCCTAAAACGACTTGGTGTTAGTGGATGCCTTTAACCCTATATTTTATTCCCACTTGAGTATATGATCATCACCATTCATACACACACACACACACACATATACATATATATATATATATATATATATATAAGCAAAAATCAATATTGCAGTTAATACTCAGTCTTGCACTAGCATTCAGAATAATAAATCGCAGCTTATTGCCGTAGGCAAAATTGTCTGAGGCAAAAGAAAAAGATGGAAAATAGAGAATTTCTTTTTATAATTAATGGTTGATGTGCAAATCAACATCCAATTGCAACTTGTAAAGCCACAAGGCTCTGAAAATGAAAGAAGTTTAAGGTTCTGTTTGTTTCACGTAAAACATTTTCCTCATTTTTCAATGTTTGGTTGGAGGAAAATTGGTTGGTCTACGTAAAACATTTTAATGGTCAACAGAATTTCCTTTGTGTTTTCTAAAAAATGACCTACGGTCTGATTTTCCGTAAGTCATTTTCCGAACTTTTCACTTCAAAGAATAAATAATCAAAATAATTTTATTTTATAAATTTAATATTAATAAAATATTTTAATATCATTTTAATCAAAATATTAATTATTAAAATATTTAAAATATATTTATTAATATTTCTAATAATATAATATTATATTTTTAATATTATAATAAAATAATCAATTATATTATAATAATATAATATAAGATCTTATATTTTTATTTTAATAATATATAATAAATTATTAATAAAATTTATATTATTTATTAATTTCATAGAAATAATATTATTAAATTATTAATAATGAATAATAGTTTTTATATATTTAATATTAATATAATAATATAATAATATTTTAATAAAGATATTTAAAATATACTAATTAATATTTTTAAAAATATAATATAACACTATTACTTTAATATATAATTAATATAATTTATAATATTTTTATTTCAATAAAATATACCAATATTAATATTTTTATTAATAAAATTATAAAAAAAATATTTTAATAATAAATAAATTATTTTAAAAATAATAATATTAAGTTTTATGATAAATAATAATATTATTTATTGTATTTAATATTTAATAAATAATTTTTAAACAATTCACCAACTAGTGGAAAAAGTATTTAAACATCTTTCAAACATCGTAAAACGTTTTTCAGAAAATATTTTCCAGAAAATATAATTTATTTTACAAAAAATATTTTCCGAAAAACGTTTTCAGTAACAAAACGGACCCTAAATATAAAAACAGGTTTAACAGTGGCAACATGACTTTTATCTCGTATATTGTTATACTTTCTCCCATCTCCGAAATTCCATATCTTTCGATCAATTATGATCTATTGATATGACCACCGACACATCCACGTGATCTACCAGCTAAATTTGTTGTTTGAAAATTAGATTTATTTATCTTGACAATTAGAATTCTAAAAGTTCGACTCTTAACATAAAATATTGTATCCGTCCATATTCATAACTAATATTAAGCTAAAAACTATATGTTCAAATACACGGCATTCTTGGATGGAAAGCCTTTTGAATTCTGATAAGGTTTTTCAACCAAAGGAGAAATATGTCACTGCCACTTCACCCGTTTAAACAAAAGCCCTAAGGAAATAATTTAAAGCATTTTTAACCGTATCAGGTTAGATGGCGTCTAAAAAGGATATGTTTAGAGATTCGGGTTGGTCAACTAGGCAAATTACAACAGAAGCAGTTTAGCCATCCATTTTTCGAGATGAGTTGGCAATGCTAGGAAATCACGGTAGTATAGAATGGTTACCAGCAGTTTAGTCCACCGGAACCTCAACTTCCATCTTCAAACCGGAGCTTCCGAGAATCTGCAAGAAACGCAATCAATGTTAGCGTTATCTTCTTGATTATGAGAAGGCTTGAAAGGAAGCGAAGTGAATCGCAACCAGACTAATCCTAGAAGCACTGATCATTTATGCAGAAACTCAGATTATGCCAAGTATGCCCTTCCAAAAATGGTGAGAATATAATGCTAAGAGCTAGGTGTACAGAAAATTTGCTAGAAGAGCAACAAAAACTGGATCGATGGAAGTTAGGAAAATCGAGCCGATCAAGAGTTTGAGCTCTCAGGGAATAACTCAAATGAACAAAAGCAAGTAACCATGGCATGCTATATAAAGTACACTCTTTAACATGAGCACACCTAATTAAGACGCGACTAAATTTGCTCTATTTTGCGTCATGTCATGTTGTCCTCTCCTCAAGATAACTTGTTCTCTTGCAAGGTACTCCAATTTTTGTTCATGTGCCCTTTGGATCAGACTAAAATTCAAATGCACTTTTATTCACCAATAAACACATGAAGAGTATGAATATATATATATATATATATATATATATATATATATATATATATATCTTGATCAGGATTTAGTTAAATCGGACCAAGAAATGTCTAAATCTTAGTTTTGAGATTTCGATAGAGTAGGAAAAATATAATTGCCTCATTGCTCATTATGGTGCTTTAAATCTAAGAGCATGATGGTTTTTCTCCTTTTCAGCCGTCCCCACCCCCAACCCCGTGTTCTCAAAGCTTCTCAAAAACTCCTTGTATGGCACGGAAAAACTTGCAGATCTTGAGAAACTAATATAGTTTAAAGTAATAAGACAAGTTCTGTAACTAATGCATGATACCTCTTCTCCTCTTATCATTCTATTCTTATACTTTTGCTTGCTAGAGAATCTAAAATAGTGGATGCTGCTGGCTTCTATTTCAACCGCTTTCCACAGTCTGGTCAACCAGAAACTAGATTTCAACTGGTAAACAAATTAGATCATAGTTATAAAGCAAAGTTTAAGTACTACATTCCAAAATGACCTGTAATGGTAGCTCAAATAGAGATTGGCCTGACAACTCTATTGAACATCCCTATGAGCAAAGTTTACCAAGAATCTGGTATATTCTCAATACATTACCAACAATAACTAAGCTATTCCTTACCACCATTGAATAACCCGCATGCATCATATTGTGCAACTGAACTTGAATTCAACACTATATTCTCAATAAGCTAGTAAACCTGAGATCCTCGTTTATGATACAACTACAGTATACACTGTTCCCCATCAACATTGAATAACCTACATGCATCATATTGTGCAACTGAGTTCAATTCAACACTATATTCTCAATCAGCTAGTAAAACTGAGATGCTCTTTTATAGTTTCCGCTGAGTTCCTTTGGTCTTCCTCTGCTCTTAACATCTGTATCCTCCATTAAATTGTATACTCTCAAAAGTTAACAAGAAGCTGATATTTTTCCTATTTCAGAATGGGGATACTGTTGTCTACTAGCTGAGTGTATTTATTTTGGAGCTTCAACAGAGATATGTCCATAATCATTTAATTTATGAACAGTTTTTAGGCTTTGTTCTAATATTAAAGGGTAAAATTTCAAGCAATAAATTCTTCAAGTGAACTATCTACTACGCATACAATAGATTTTGAAACAACTCTATCCTTCAACCCCTTCTTTTCTCTCTCCTTTTGCCTTGATATCACATTATTACCCTTGTTAAGTTAAAACAAAATGAAAGATGAAACTATTCAAGTGCTGAAACACCAAAAATATCACATATAAAGTCAATGTTACCTTTACAAAGTCTGACAGAACTAACAGGGACTCCTTAGCGTAACCCGCTTCCTCAAGAACTTGAGTCAAAACTTGCTGTGCCAATAGCCAAATACAAAATGCACATTGAGTGTAAAGCAACCAGATCTAGATATTCTAATTTCTAGATACAAAAAGATTTAATGCCATAACACTGCATACAGAATTTGTATCTCGGCAGAACAAAAACACTTTGCAGTTAGTAAAAGGAGGAATTTCTAATAACAAATCTAACTATGGGCTAAAGAAACACTCATATATGTCATTCCAAATTTCCCATCATTAATAATCCAAAAAAAACTTTGGCAAACCTGTAACAGACTAACAGCTTATCTCTTTACAATTAATTAAATCGCAAAGAATATTGATTTTTAAGTGATTCTGAGATTGTCATCCGTTTTCTCCATCTACATCCAGTCTTTTCTTCAACATTGATTTCTTTGGTGAGTGGTTAATGTGAGGAGCTAGTAAAAAGGCACGATACTTTAGCTGACCATTTGCTTTAATAAGTGAATTATCTCAAAACTTATTCTTAGAAACTTCAGCTTATTGATATTTTGCGACTAAAAGAGAAATAGAGTGACACACAATGACACAAAACAGAAAAAGTATTCATCCAGTTAACTAAACAAAGATGAACATTGAAAGAAAAATCAATCAAGAACTATACTAACCTTACTCTGCTTTTCAGATATGAATTGGCCAGTCAAATCATGCAAAACATCCAACATGTCATTAAAGGTAACTTTCCCATTGCCATCTGAATCATACACCTTGAATATAACTACAAAACAAATTTGCAAATTTCAGTTTTTGAAAGAATCAATTAACTAAATTTGATATTATGTAAAAAAATTATGGAATCATTACATTCGATTTTTTGTTGCAAAGTAGCACGAGGACTAAATGCAGACAAAAACGCTACAAAATCCTTGAAATTCAATCCATCTACCATCCTCAACAATCTCTGCATAATTTTCCAAAAACATAATTTCACCATAAAAGCACCCTAACAACTCGCATTATAAAGACAATAAATGAACTAATTGATTTCTTTTTAAAAAAGAAGAGAAAAAAAAAACCTGAGAGAGAGGATTAACAGCAAACTCAGGCACGGACAAGAACTCCTCGGAGGAGACGAAACCGCCGCCTTTTCGATCCAACTGGCAGAATCTCTCGTACAGAGAAACGATCTCCTGCTGCGGAACTGCAGATCAACCAGAAAAACTCACACACAAACACATAATCAAAGGCTCTGAAACGACTAAGTCATATAACAAGATCAAACTTCGAAAAGAAAATCTAAGCAAAATGGCTGCGAAAGATAGTCATTTACACGCGTTGTTACAATGTTGTTGTACTTCTTCGATATCGTACTGAGTCAGCATCGACGAGGAGTTGCCCATTGAATTTTTTCCGGTGAAAGAGAGTTTTGATTCAGTAATATTCAAATAATGATTTGTTTGTCTTCGCAGTAGAGACGTGGAAGGGGAAGTAAGCGGAGGTAAATGAGGGTAGTGGGGTGGTAAGCGCGTGGATGAAAGGCGCGTATTATTGGCGTTTGAATATTGGGTAGTTTAGTAGTAGTTTATCTGAAAGTTAATACGCTGACCGAGAACAAGAGAAATTGTAACGAGTAGGAGCTTTCACTCTCACTTTCCTTCTTAGGCCGTCGGGTTGGACACTAATTTACCGAAAGAAACCATTTATTAAAAGGGTAAAGTATACAAACGGTCCCTCAACTATAAGGTATTATTTTATTAAGTCTTTCAACTATTAAAAATTATAAAATGATCTCTTAATTATAGAATGTTGTTTTGTCGTGTCTCTCAACTATTAAAAGTTACAAAATGGTCATCCAATTATTCAATAAGTTCCAATCCCCATCTTTTTCGTTAAAAAATTAGAGGTTGTCTGAGTTAGGTGTTATCATGATGATTGAAATATGATAGTTGTTTGAGGTTTTATGATCATATTTTATCATATCACATTCATCAAGTTAACGTTCAACTTAGAATGTTGTCAAATTTTAACGGAAAGGGATGATTTTGGAACATAATGAATAGTCAGGTGAATATTTTATAACTTTAAATAGTCGAGAGACTTAATAAAATAATATCATATAGTCAATGGACCATTTATGTATTGTACCCTTATTTAAAATTAAGTGTAAATTATATTAGATATCATCAAATTTTAGGTATTGTATCATTTATATAATTAATTTTTTAATTTTATTAATTACAATATTGAATTTTTTTATTTTTGTTTTAATTACATTTTGAAAAAGGTGTGATGAATTTTAATGTTTTGTATGTTGTTAGAAATGTGTGATACCCCAAATTTTTGTTAGTGACCAAAACGTATATTTAGAAAGTTTAGTAGCAAAAGTATAAAATTGGGAAAATTTTAGAGACCAAAGTGGTAATTTTCTCAAAAATAATTTTTATTCCATAAACGGATAGTTTACTCTTGAGAGTGGGGTTTTATGTAAAACAGATTCTTGATTCGGAATTTATGTTAAAAACTAGAAAATGTTAAAATCCGTAAAAATTTAGTAAATCGGATCGAATAGAAATTTTGAAAAAATTTAAAGGATGATAAATTAAGCTTAAATTTTTTTTTACAAATTTTAAAATGATGGAAAATAATATAAACCATTGGATTTGAGGATTTATTTCCATGTTCAATTTGGACCATTGGATTAAGGTGGCAAGATTGAAAATTTTGGGAAGTTACTTGGATAAAATGGTAAAGGGTGAAATATTTTATCCATCTTTGACTCTGGAAAGATGATAAGGTTATGTGGCTTGGTATGACGGTAATTGTAAAATTTCATTAATGGTGAAATGATTTTTCCCAATTAAATGAATTTTAAATTCATTTAAGCTTAAATAAAGGTAAATTAACATGAAATTATTCAAAATTTCATGAAGCTTGTTCATCTTTTCTCTCCCTTGGTCGTGAGTTTCAACCCTAGGTAAAAGAAATTTTCTTTTCAAGTTTTGAGTAATTTTCTCTGGATTTTAGATCGAGTAGTGAAATATAAAATTGTTCTATGCGAAAAACGCTATCATTTGGTACCACTTATGCATGCTAATCTTACTTGATTTCAAAGATCCCAAATTTTAGATTTATGTTTCACGTTAGGGTTTGTGGAATTGATGCTGAATTTTGAGGTTTTTAAGGTTGTAGAATCATTTCCAAGCTTGTTTGATGATTAAATCATGATCAAACCTCCTAGAAATGCATTTGTTAATTTTAGCCAAACCCTAAAATTAGGGGAAGTTTATATCATGATGAAATTAGATTAAGGCTTTGATTTTAGAGATTTTATAAGGTTGAATAGAGGTTGATTTCATGCTCGAATCGGATCAAAATCGAGTAAAATCATGAAACTATAGTCTTGAATTTTCAAAGCATTCGACCTAGGCTAAGGAGGGTGAGAAAATTTTGGAAAAATTATGTAGGGGATGGAAATGATGTAAGAAGTATTCTATAAGCCTTATAAAAATTTGGGGATAATTTTGTAATTTCATAAAAGTAGAGGGACCTAATCAATAATTATGGAAAAGTTATAGCTAATTGTGTAATTATTCAATAATTGTTGTACTATACTGGAACTATTGTTTGAGTGTTGAAATTTATGCTAGAATGTGAAATTGGATCAATTTGGAAGTTTAACAAATTCGGTGATTTGTATGCAATATTCGAATAGTTTGGGGTTTTTAAGATGTTTATGCAATTGTAAATATACTTGGTTGGTAATTATTTCAATGCTGAAATTTTAGTATTGAAATTTAAGTGGGTAAAATGGTGAAGGACAATTTTATATAATGGAAAAAGTTGGTGCCAATATTAAAAGAATTCATAAATGTTGGAGTATTTTGATAGCGAATAAGCTTCAGATATACCTTATGGATTGTTGTTATTGAAATTTAATTATGTTTGTATGATACTAACGTAAGTTTCGATATGTAATTGTGACTTTGACCAAATCGTGATTGACTTCGTGCTCGAAGCGAATCTAATATATAAAGGATCAAGTTTGCAATTTAATGAGGCTAATATTTTGAAATATATAAAGTGTCAAGGTGAGTGCAATGTATGCATGACATTATACATGGATATTTTATACATCATTAGGAAGACTTGCGATAAGTCTACCTTATTTATGTTGACACGATATTTATGTCATTTATCATATTATTGACATGTCCATAATATGTCAATGTTAAGAATATGATGCATTGATCACTAATTTACATGATTTAATTCGAGTATAAATTGTTCAATGCCAAATTATATGAATATACATTGCCATTGATGAAATAAAATAAACTGTGTGTCCAAGTAAGTCATTAAAGGATAAGTTGTAATTGGCATGCCATAGAGTCTAGGAGCTACAAATTTAATTTAGCACTATAGTGTGCAATGACACTTAGTATAGTACTATAGTTTGCAAGGACAATTTATGCAAGTTTAATTCAGTATTATAGTGTGCAAGGACATTTGGTACAGTAGCGGACACGACCTTATGTATAAACACTTCGGTGTATATATGACTCGAATACTCAAGATCTTTATAAGTTCACGTTTGGGCTATGATTTATTAGTAAAATGATTATATTTATATTATTATCACGTTGATTATGGTAATATATTAGACATGCAGATACAATGATCTTATTGCATTTAAAAATAACATTTAATTACATGCATGTGATTATGGTAATATATACTTAGCGTGTGATAATTTACACGCGTAGGTAAAGAGTAAGCATAAGAGTAAAGAGTACTAAGCAACTTCAAGCATCGAGAGTATATTTACAGCATCAGTAAGACATATTTGATGTGATTTTGACTTTATTAATAGCATGTACCTTATAAATGTCTCAGTTACTCCGTTAAACTATTTTAGAACTGATTCGTAATGATTAAACTAAAACTACTTTACCATGGTTTGTATTATCTAATATTATTATTATAAAGAGACATTTTATATTAAAATATATTTTAAATATTATGTGTTGATTTTATGTGATTTAATATTTTATAATATTGATTACGATTTGGTAATTTAGAAGAAACAATTTTTTTATCATTTTTGAGTTGGAAAATGTTTTAAATAATTAATGTGACATCTATAACTCATATTAGTATATATATACGGGTCGTAAGTGTTACAAAATGAATTGAAAATAAAATCGTCAAGTGATCTTATTATAATTATATTTATAAAATACGTGTATTGTTAATAAATTTTAAACTAATAATTTAAAATCACATTTTTTAAAAAATAAATCCACATTTAATTAAATTTATATACAATTTTTCTATCATCTATGAGTTTTAATAATTATTGGTAATTAAATTTTCTAAAACGCATAATTCTTTTATTAATCCAAAATTCATAATTTAATAAATGTTTCTTATCCCCAAGCTGAAGGTGGCTCTTGGAATGGTCACTCTCTCCATGTCGTCTCTGCAGCTTCAATGTCCTTCCAAGCTTCTCTTCCCTCTCAACCACCCTTACTCCAACTCTCTTATCCCTTATTCCACTCCACGACCCCTCCGTCCTCGTTTCCAAACGCTCCGAATCCTCTCCGCCAAGAGAACCGGCAAGCAGAGATACCCTTCAGAGAAGAAGAAACTGAAATTGAGGAAAAAGGAAGCTCTTTCCTCCGACACCAATAAGTTCGATGGAATCTGGAGGCTCTCAAAGCTTTCTGTTCCTGTCCAAAACGACCCCGGAAAAGACTTTCTCCAAATCCATATTGGCTTGCTCCAAGAAATCGCTAAAGTCATAAAGTTTCCGGTAATTTCTCTTCTCTTTAACCTATTTTCTTATAATTTTTATTTCTTTTTTCCCTATATTTTATGTTCGAATTTTGGTTTATTTCAGGTTGCTTCCATGTTGCCGGAAGAAGCTTTCTCAGTGGTTCGGAAGTCTTTTGATGCAAGAAAGGTAAATTAATCGAGTTTAAGTAATTGTTTGAACCTTTATTCATTTCTTTAAATGTTGTATTTCCCCCCCCCCCTCCCCCCGTTTTTATTGCAATTTAGCTTTAAGTGATTGTTGGAAGAGGGGGAACATTAACAATAAGCGAGTTTAAAACATTAAGTTGTATGCCTATTTTATTGGTCTTTCAGATACTGAAGGTGGCCAAGTTTGTTTATACTGTGGATATGGATGTTTGTAAGCTGCTGAACCTAGAACCTCGCACGTGGGACTTCATTAATCGGCTGGAGCCGAAAGTTGGGCTTATAGAACATATGCCTAGTGAAAAAGTTAGTCGTGATTTGACCGGTCTAGTACGTCATATTAAAGATAGCAATGGTACATTTCCGGGAGAACAGGGGCATAACATTGACTCTGGTGAATCGCGCAAATGTCCCACGGCTAGAAAACCCAGAATTGCTGTCGTGGGTAGTGGTTCATCGGGCTTGTTTGCTTCTCTGGTTCTTGCGGAATTTGGTGCAGATGTTACTTTGTTTGAAAGAGGTCAAGCTGTTGAGAGGAGGGTGTTAGTGAACATGTGCTTGTGATTGTGGATATGTTGTGAGTTCTAGAATAATGTTGTTCTAGAATAGTTTGTTAGATTGTAGCAGTTAGTTTGTTGAGCTGTTAACCGTTCTTTATAGCAGCATATACTTTCCTTATTGACTGTATAAATACTGCTCTCTAATTCAAGAGAGATCAGCTTCTTGATAATAAAAAGATTACAAGATCTTTCAGTTTCTTTCTTGTTTTCATAGATAGTTAAACTGCTATCTTATCATGGTATCTTTCGCCAATACCTGGGTGTGTTTCTTCCGCTGTGTCTTCTCCTTTTCAGTAGCTGCACGAGATTAAGCTTTCACGTCTCGTGTGATTCTTGGCATCATGGTTGATTTGACGGTTGATCCCGAGGATGTGTCTCCGAATGCTTCTTCCCTGAGTCCGGGAACATCTCAACGTATGTTTGGCATTCAACACATACCAAAGCATGATACTGTTAAACTCACTGAATCCACATACCTTCTTTGGAAGCATCAAGTGGCGTTGATAATTGATGGCTATGGGTTGCTGAGGTTCATCTCAGTCGGATATGTTGCACCAGATGAGTTCATCACTAATGCGTCTGGACAACTTGAAGAGAATCCAGTGTTTGCAGCTCATCGTCAGCAAGATAAACTGCTTGCTTCCTGGCTTTTAACTACTGTGAGTACAGAGGTTCTGCCTCACTTGACTGGACTTACAACTGCGATGTCAATCTGGAATACTATATCTCGTCTGTTTGGTGCTCGTTCCAGTGCCAAGATTTCTTCTCTTCGACATAATCTTCATTCCCAGCGAAAGACTGGTTTGACGATTAGGGAGTATCTTGCCAAAGTCAAATCCATATGTGATTTGTTGAATGCTTCAGGTAGTGTGGTTACTGAGCAAGAACATGTTAATGTTGTGTTAGCTGGACTTACAATGGAATTTGAGTCTATTATTGCAATTGCATCACGAGAAAATTTTTCTCTTGATATTCTTACTGAGATGTTGTTAGATTGTGAGGCTCGACAGAAGATGTTCTTGAGTGAAAACTTTTCTGTAAATCTTGTTCTTCAATCTCGGGAAGGTGCTGCTGTTGAAACTGACTCTTGTGGAACTCAGGATGTTAATACTGGTTCATCACAGGATCATTCGTCTCGTGGACAGTCGAATGGATATCGTGGTCGAGGTCGAGGGCGTAATAATAATCGTCCTCAATGCCAGTTGTGTGGCCGGTTTGGACATGTGGTCCAGAAGTGTTATCATCGGTTTGATAGAGACTACACTGGTGTGTCCGGGTCTGAGTCGATGCAAGAGAATGGCTCAAAGCCCACTGGTGCTGGGAATTCTGCTAAACATCAGCAATCTGGTGGACAAACTTATGCTCACACCGTAACCTCCATGCCTCCACCTTCATCCTTTGTTCCCACACCGTTTTATTTTCCTTCGCCGTATGCTCCTGTGCACTTTCCCTTTCCTGGTACTTCTCCTGGTTTTCCTCCAGATGCTTCTCACTTCTCTCATGGTGCATCGCATTCCTCTTTGACACCTGGTTCAGCAGCCTATATTGCTACTGTCCCAACTCCCTCGGGCTCTAGCTCCTCAGTGCCTGTGGATTCTTTGTGGTACCCTGACACCGGAGCTACTCACCATGTAACGAATGATTTGTCTGTTTTTCAATCAGGTACCACCTATACTGGAGGTAGTTCCTTGCTCATGGGTAATGGTGAGGGAATTTCAATCATGCATGTAGGCCAAGGTTTTTTGAGTTCTAGTAAGAAACCTTTGATTTTGCAGAATATGTTGCATGTGCCTAACATAAAGAAAAAGTTGCTATCTGTTTCTCAGTTCACTCGTGATAATGGTGTGTTCATGGAGTTTCATCCCTCTGAATGTCTTGTGAAGGATGCTCGGACTCAAGCAACTCTACTTCGCGGGAGGCTCACGGGTGACGGGCTGTATCAGCTGCTGCCTTGTGAGGATCAGAGGTCTTCTTGTTTGGTGAATAATGTCTCGAAATCACCTGTCCTTGAAGTTGTGGCATCAGCGTCTTGGCCATCCATCTCTTGATATTGTTCAGCATGTTTTGAAGTCGTGTAGTCTTGTTTTCAATAAAACTGAAGCAGTGAATGTGTGTTCTGCTTGTATGCAAGGGAAGTCTCATAAGTTGCCCTTTTGTAAATCTTTCACTCAATATAATGAGCCTTTTCAACTTGTTGTCTCTGATGTCTGGGGACCAGCTCCTGTGTGCTCCACTGAGGGATTTCTTTATTATGTTTCTTTTGTTGATGTTTGTAGTCGTTATACCTGGATGTATCTCTTGAAGCGTAAATCTGAGGTGACTCAGTGCTTTCTTGACTTTGCGAAATTGGTTGAAGTGCAGTTTGGATACAAAATTAAAGCTCTCCAAACTGATGGTGGTGGGGAATATCAACCACTTCGAAAGTGGTTCTCTGCCAATGGGGTGCAACATCGTCTCTCGTGCCCTGGCACCTCGGAGCAGAATGGTAAGGCTGAGAGGAAGCATAGACACATTGTAGAAACAGGATTGACAATGTTAGCTCAGGCTTCTTTACCTCAGAAATTTTGGAGCTATGCTTTTGCTTCTGCCGTTTATCTTATCAATAGATTGCCCACACCTGTTTTACATGGGAAGTCTCCATTTGAAGCTCTGCATCATGTCTTGCCAGATTACTCTTTTCTCAGGGTGTTTGGCTGTGCTTGCTATCCTTGCTTGCGTTTGTTTAATCGACATAAGCTGGATTTCAGATCAAAGAAGTGCGTGTTTCTGGGATATAGCACTGCTCATAAGGGATATAAATGTTTGGATGACTCTGGCAGAGTAATAATTTCGAGGCATGTTGTTTTTGATGAAAGTGTATTTCCTTATGAAGTTTGTAATGTTTCAGGTGTTGCTCCAGATAATGGTGTCTCCACGGGTATTATTCCTCTTGTCTCTCCTGTACAGACACTGCAAGTCCCATCAACGTGCGTTCCACCAGTGCCTGCTCCATCAACGTGTGTTCCACCATGTGCTTCTCCATCAACACATGACTCATCAAATAGTCAAAGGCATAATGTGTATGGGGCCACACCTTTTGAAATGGTCGAGAACCAAGTGTTGGGTGAACGTGATTTTGGTAATGCGAATGAAGGCATTTTAGTTGGGTCAGGTGCGCATGGGGCTATAGCTTTTGAAAACGCGCATGGGACCACGCTGCTAAGTCGTGACAATGCGCATGCTCCAACGGCTCCACCAACACATGTCACGCCTACTCCACTAAGTGAAAGCAGTCCATGTGCTTCTCCATTAACTTCGATGCGTGGTCCTCCTTTGAATTCAACGCATGGCCCATTGAATTCAACATTTGCTCCTTTCCATACAATCAGCCCACGTGCTGCGCCTTTGTTTTCAACGCTTGGGACCACACCTTTTGCCGAGATGCCTAGTGTCGAGGGTCAAGGTTTAGATAATGTGCATGTGCGTGCTACTTGTGATAATACGCATGGAGCCACACCCAATTATAATATTGTTGGGACAGGTACTCATAATCCAAGAAATAATATTATTGGGGACATATCTTTTGCGCATGATGATGATAGCCATGGGACCGTTTTGTTTGATAATGCATCACTCGACCATGATGTTGCGCATGGGGTCACGTCTTTTGGAGCAATGGCCGACCGTGACAATGTGCGTGGGACTTCTTCAACGGGTGACAGTGCACATGAGCCTGTTCTGGTTCAAAATATACATCCTATGGTTACCAGGGCCAAAGATGGTATTTGGAAACCTCGTGTTCTGCATGTTGAATGTCTTGATGAAGAACCTCGATCAATTAGAGAGGCTATGAAGATTCCTCATTGGAAGAAAGCTGCACAAGAGGAATTTGATGCCTTGATTGCAAATAAGACGTGGTCTCTGGTCTCTCTTCCTAAAGATCGTGTACCCGTCAACTGCAAATGGATCTTTAAGGTGAAACGTAATGCTGATGGCTCGGTGTCTCGATACAAGGCTCGTCTTGTTGCGAAGGGGTTTCTCCAACAACCAGGAATTGATTATCATGAGGTGTTTAGTCCGGTTGTGAAACCTGTAACGGTCCGAGTGATTCTTACTCTTGCTTTGACAAGAGGTTGGTTGCTGCGTCAAGTGGATATTAATAATGCATTTTTAAACGGGGCATTGATGGAAGAGGTTTACATGACTCAACCTCCTGGATTTGTGCAAGCTGGTGGTAGTTTAGTTTGCAAGCTTCATAAAGCAATCTATGGCTTGAAGCAAGCTCCTCGGGCCTGGTTTGAGAGCCTTCGAGAGTATCTGGTCTCTGAAAGGTTCGGTTTATCTAAATCTGATTCTTCTTTGTTTGTTAGAAAGTCAGAAAATAGTGTTGTCTACATGCTTGTATATGTAGATGATATTATCTTGACAGGGAGTGATGCCAGTGAGGTTCAGTGTGTTATTGAAAAACTGAACACTCGTTTTGCGTTGAAGGACCTTGGTTCTCTTAATTTCTTTCTTGGTATAGAGGTGTGTCATGATGCTGATGGTGTTGTCCTGACTCAACAAAAATATATTCATGAGTTGTTGCATAAGCACGGTTTTAATGAGGCAAAGAGTCTCCCTACTCCGATGGTTTCTAATTGTAAGTTGTCAGCTGATGCTGGGGAACCTGTTGAAGATATGGCTCAATACAGGAGCATTGTTGGTGCTCTTCAGTATATTGTGGTTACTAGGCCAGACATTGCGTTTGCTGTAAACAAGGTCTGCCAGTTCATGCAGTCACCTCGTAATAGCCATTTTCAGGCTGTTAAGAGGATTTTACGTTATATTCAAGGGACGACTGACTATGGTCTTCGATTCACAGCATCTTCTCGCATGTCTCTGACTGGTTTTGCAGATGCAGACTGGGGGTCCGATCCTGATGATAGACGTTCCACGACTGGCTACTGCATTTTCTTTGGTGGGAATCTTATTTCCTGGAGCTCACGCAAGCAACAAGTTGTTTCTCGTTCCACGGCTGAAGCTGAATATAGGAGTGTTGCTGCTGCAGCTGCTGAGATTGTTTGGATTGAGTCATTGCTTCAGGAGTTGTGCGTGGTTCCACATGGTAAAGCTACCTTGTGGTGTGATAATTCCAGCACTGTTGCAGTCTGTTCCAATCCCGTTCAGCATTCTAAGTTCAAGCATGTTGAGCTTGACTTATTTTTTGTACGCGAAATGGTTGCTGATGGTCGTTTACAGGTTAATGAGGTTCCAGCCTATGAGCAGGTGGCAGATGTGTTGACAAAGCCACTGTCTTCTGCCTCATTTCTCAAGCATAGGCAAAAACTCTTGGTAACACAGCTAAGAGGGCTTCCTGCAGGTTTACAAAGTGGAATGGCAGGGGGAATATTGAAGTCAAGAAGTGCTGAAGAAGTTAATAAAGCAGGGTGAATGTTAGTGAACATGTGCTTGTGATTGTGGATATGTTGTGAGTTCTAGAATAATGTTGTTCTAGAATAGTTTGTTAGATTGTAGCAGTTAGTTTGTTGAGCTGTTAACCGTTCTTTATAGCAGCATATACTTTCCTTATTGACTGTATAAATACTGCTCTCTAATTCAAGAGAGATCAGCTTCTTGATAATAAAAAGATTACAAGATCTTTCAGTTTCTTTCTTGTTTTCATAGATAGTTAAACTGCTATCTTATCAGAGGGGCCGTGACATTGGCGCTTTAGTGGTTCGCCGGATTTTAGAATCAGATAGCAATTTTTGCTTTGGGGAGGTTATATCTCGTTTCACTTGGTACTTCTGCTATTGTTTTTTTAATATTAATTGCTGATATTATTCTCTCTCATTCCTTGAATTATGCTACTTTGATAAAGGTAGGCTCTTAATTTAGGTTCACTGATACAGGAGATCGTTATTTATAAGTGAATATTATGTGACTTGAATGACAAATCTTATTAATATATACATAGCTTCTTTTGATATATATGCATATATAGTTTAGTTAGATTTAGTGCCTGTTCATCCAGATTACAAATTGAAGTAACAATGAAACGGTGTGATCTGGATCATGTTCATAGTATGTTGTTAACAGGTACAAACCATATTTTGATGCTCAAGCTTTTAATCTCTGTCACTCTTTTATTTACTCTAGTTGTCCCCTGGTTTTGTTTTTGATATGCTTTAATTACATGGTTACACATTTGGAAGAAATGTTTATCCTAGATGCAAAATAAATAGATCTAATAACTTCGATGGCTATTGTAGGCTTTACAACTTGAGTGAAGTTCTTTTACATGCTTTTTTGCCTACAAAAGGACTAATTTTTAGTCAAAATGTGTTCTCATTTCTGACTCATGGTCATGCTCATATATGCATTTTTTGTCTTTGCATGTATTTTATCGAGATTCGGCATATGAATCTATAAAATTACATGGTTCATAAAGAATGTAAGAAGCAAGTGGAAAAGATAGATTTGTTTAGTTGGGAATGCAAATATTTTACCGTGGCACATGTGTGTATGGATTATAGAAGAGCATGTATCTTGAGCCACCACTTTTTTCCAAGGAACACATGTACATGCGAGAGCTTTGAGCTGAGAGATGATCATGCTGAGTTTTATATCTGTTTTTGTGGAAACAAACTTGAGTTTGTTCTCTGTTGGCTTTGAGATTTAATGTTTTTCTTTATGTTTCACTTCAAGTCATATTAAGGACTTATGTATGACAGGGTGGTGCAGGTACCTGGAGTGATGGAAAACTGATAACTAGAATTGGAAGAAACAGTGACTGTGTTTTGACGGTCAGACCTATTCCTTCTCATTTTAACTTTCCTCTCTCCATTTTTTGTTTTCTTTCCAGATTAGTATTATTAAATGCCTCTTTTTTTTTTTTGGATAATTTCATTTTTTATTACCCAAGAACAGGTTCTGTTACAATCAACTAGTTACAAGAACAAACTGCTAACAAAAAGAATCAAAATCAATACAAGTCCCAATGCTCAACTAGAGAATTATTAACACTGTCATTCCTATTTATATTTCTATCTCTCAATTGAATACCAAGTTACCAACTACTTCCTTTATTGCTTGAAAAAGATCTTTAGGATTTCTGGTTCTTGCTTGAAACAGACGTTTATTCCGTTCATCCCAAATGGTATATATAAGAGCAGTAAATGCGAGCTTCATGATGGAAGTTAGAAGAGATTTTCCCTTCCAGTTTGAGCAAGCCCAAGCAATAAGAACATCCCAAGAGCAGATTGTAAAATGAAAACCAGAGAGGGAGCAAACAGAATTCCAAGGTTGAGCAGCCACCGGGCATTGGATGAACAAATGTTCCCTGGTTTCGCATGGATCATCGCAGAATATGCATTTGCAGTCCGTGATAAGTCCCATTCGATGGAGTCTATCTCTTGTAGGAAGTTTATCAAGTAATGCCATCCAAGAAATCAAACTATATTTGGGGATATGAAGGGGAAACCAGATAATGTTCTGCCATGGAACATGGGGTCGTCGATCACGTAGAGCATCCCAAATATCTTTTATTTTCACTGCTCCAGAATTGAGAATGGGATAGGCCACAGATATGAGTTTAAAGATACGCCTTAGGCTCCAGCTATAAGAGGGTCGAATGGCAACACTCCAGAAATCATTGTCTTTTAGGACATAATATTTAATCCAAGCTACCCATAGAGAGCCTTCACCTGCTAGAATGTTTTTAATTAGGTGGATCATACAAGCTTTGTTCCATGACTTCAAGTCTTTAATACCAAGCCCACCCTCAGATTTCAGAAGACATACATTCTGCCAGCTCACTCTAGCACCCGATGCAGATTTGTCAGCTCCTTTCCAGAAGAACCGTGAACAAAGCTGCTCTATCTTGTTTAGTACTGAGTGTGGCAGAAAAATCTGTCTGCACCAGTAATGCCTCTCATTTTATTGTTCTAGTACAGTTGCTTTCCCCTGCTCCTGGGATGATATTTGGTTTTCAAGAGCATGCTTGTGTGTATTTGTTAATTGATATTCTTTTTTAACAAAACCCACCTGCTAGTGCTGTGGTGAAGATACAGTTTGACAGTGCCTTATACTTTCCTGCATGCAATCAATTGCACTTGGGCACAATTATAATCAAGTTTTGAACTGCATAAGCTTGATATAATCAAGGACTGGTTGTTAAGCTAAAAGAAGAGTCAATTCCTCTGTCAGGCATTATTGAATTGGAGTCTTTATTCCAAAGATGGAAGTAAATTTGTTTGTAGGCATATTAACCAAACTACCAAAAGGACAATTGAATAAGGGAAAAAAACTAAAAGGAACCATCTTCATTTAACCTTTGTCTTCTATGTGCAGCACTGTGATTGTAATTGTAGGTTCTATTTTAATCATGCATTAATCACTGAATAGATTAACTGAAATATTTTTGCTGCAGATCATGAACACGTTGGTTCAGTTTGGTGCTCCAAAAAGTATATTAGTAGATGGAAAGCCTCACTTGGGAACTGATAGGCTAGTTCCTTTACTCCGTAACTTCCGCCAACATCTTCAATCACTTGGTGTGAGTTTCATAATAGCTTCTTCCAAATTATATCATATATCCGATAAAGTCCATTTTCTTTATTTCATATTTGACTCTAATTTTGCTCTTTTTCTTATATATCTTAGGTGGAAATCAATTTTGGAATGAGGGTAGATGATCTGCTCATACAGGATGGGCATGTTGTGGGTGTGGAAGTCTCTGATTCAACAACTAAATTGCAGTCAGATTGCAAGAAGTTGGGTTTTGATGCAGTTATTCTGGCTGTTGGACATTCTGCACGAGATATATATCAAATGCTTCTTTCTCATAATGTGGATTTGGTTCCAAAAGATTTTGCTGTAAGTTCTTCATTAATTTTTCAACTTTGCTTTGTTAGCCTATCAATGCCTGAAAGTTCATTTCCCAGCATTTCCACTTATTGTAACTACTGCTCCCTAGCATCAACAAACATCAGTTTCAGCTAGTATAATCCTTAAGCATCAAATCTACAGCTGTGAGCATCATTTCATAGTGAAACCATGTTAAACTTGCAGTGGCTAAAAAGATGAGTATGTTATATTGTGGATTTCAGAGAATTTTGCTGACTAACAATGATGCTCCCTTGTGAATTCAAATCATCAATTAATTTAGGGAAGCTGTAATGTATTTTATCCCTGTAAATTAGTAACTGAATGTCTAGGAAGCTGCCTGTGATCAAGCTTTTAATTAGCCATCTGCCCATAATCAAGCTATCAATTGTAATCAAGCTGTTAATTGGTCAAAATATATCAAGATCTGGGAAGTTTGATTCCCAATGGTAACTTGTTTTGTCTCAAAGTAGGGCATTTGGATGGACCAATCTCTTAGCCACTACCATTTATCATCTTTTACTTATATACCAAGTTATAATATATAACTTTTTTTTCCTTTTACTTCTTTCAGTTCTCCAAATAATGTCCTACATAATTGCAGCGTGTTCAAGTAGAAACTTAAAAAATCATCTAATGATAATTAAACACAGACATTGACCACATTTTGCATGTCTAAAACACTGTGCTGTTAACGGTTTTGGAAGAGTTGTTGGATTAAACACAGACATTGAGCCACATTATGCATGTCTAAAACACTGTTCTGTTAACGGTTTTTGGAAGAGTTGTTGGCTGTTCATTTCTTTCTTTCCAATCCTCATTTGCTTGAAGACATTCTCACCTATGTAAACACAGACATCGAGATACATGATGCATGTCTAAATCGTAGTTCTTTAACAGCTTTGGAAGAGTTATTGGCTGTTTATTTCTCTTTCCAACGCTCAATTGCTTTTTTTCCTTTTTATTTTCTACTGAGTTTTGACGGTTAATATGCTATTGGCACTGATGTGTAGTGGAAACTGGATAATCTACGTTCTTATTCCACAGTGGTACCGAGAGCTGGATTCTACTCGAATAAGTTCTGGGATTTGCTTTAGTGGTCGTAGCAATATCATTTTGAAAAGTCTGAGTTTGAGTGCTTATTATTATTGATTGTCTCAGTAACTTGCTATATTGGAACAGGTTGGTTTGCGGGTAGAGCATCCTCAGGAACTAATCAACAACATACAGGTTATTTACATATTTTTGTTCCAGTTGTCCTATGTGAATTAGTCATTAAAAGCACAGATTGTTGAACTATCAATTCCTATAGCTTTAACTGAAGTACTAAAATAAACTTCAACATATGCTTAAAATGTTTTTACTATTGTAAAAGTCTGAGGCTCAAATTTAAAGTTTTTTTTTCTTCAATATTACTGCTTCAATTTTGCATCACATTGTCATGTTTTTATTTTTGCCTCTATTTTTGTAATCTTGAAATGATTTGTTGTGGAAGTTTTTCTTTAATATACGGTTTTTGTCGTGGATTGGAAAAGAAAAGAATAAAATTTAAGAGTTTTTCATTGTCAGCAAACCATTTCATAGTTTATTAATGAAGTTTATAAAAAAATGAATGCACGTATGATTAAACATTAAACAAAATCATGTATCAATGTGAAGACTTTTGCTTGTAAACTTCATATATTTCTAAAATCCTAACAATTCATGTGCACAGTATTCTGCATTGGCAAATGAAATTTGCAGAGGACGTGGGAAGGTACCTGTGGCAGATTATAAGGTTGTACATTATGTAAATGACAAGGATGAGAATTCACCACTCAAGTCGGAATCTATAAGTCGTAGTTGTTATTCTTTCTGTATGTGCCCTGGTGGGCAGGTATGTTCTTCATTTTGTTTATCCAATCTGCAATGTATATTTTATTATTTTTAATGCTCTATAAGTGATGACATTGTTGTTTATTATCTCACCTGAAAACCATTAGCCTGTATAATTATTCCGCCTTCACTAATGAATACCACTATCTAAAAAGAACATAATCGATGTCATTCTGTTAGCTTCATGCACGTACACGTACACGTACACGTACACGTACACGTACACGTACACGTACACGTACACGTACACGTACACGTACACGTACACGTACACGTACACGTACACGTACACGTACACGTACACGTACACGTACACGTACACGTACACGTACACGTACACGTACACGTACACGTACACGTACACGTACACGTACACGTACACGTACACGTACACGTACACGTACACGTACACGTACACGTACACGTACACATACACGTACACATACACCTGGGTGTGTGTGGGTGGGAAAATCTAACATTTTTTCCTACACGCCACTAGTTAAACATGTGTTAAGATGCAGTTCGAAAATGCGTTAACGGGAATAATCTAATTAGATAGGTTTCGCATATAGGCAGAAGATTTAGGATGCCATCATAAATATTAGAAACATCTCTGTAGTATCCGTTCCACCGGTGAAATTACTTACGTTTGGAGTTGCAGGTTGTTCTCACTAGTACAAGTCCATCAGAGATCTGCATCAATGGGATGTCATTTTCTCACCGTGCATCTAAGTGGGCAAATGCTGCCCTTGTTGTGACCGTTTCGATGAAAGATTTTGATGCATTGAATTTCCATGGACCTCTGGCCGGGATTGAATTTCAGGTTAGCCTTTCTATTTTACCTATGTTACTTGAAAGGAATCAAAGTACGGTAGGACTTACCATAGTGACTGTTGTGTAACAATATTTGATACAAATATTGAGGTTTTTATTGAAATTCTTTAAATCCACTTTATTATTTCCATTATTCAGAGGGAATTCGAGAGAAGAGCAGCTATAATGGGAGGGGGGAATTTTACAGTGCCTGTGCAGACCGTAACTGATTTTATGGAAAATAAAATCTCAGGTAAGATTTTTCCTTGTTGGTTTTGCTTTTACTTTTATTCTAGCTAAGACATGCCTTGTTTTAGCAGTAACATCTATGCCACCTTCGAGCTACCGCCTAGGAGTGAAGGCTGCCGGCCTCCATGAATTGTTCCCGAGTTATATGACGGATGCTTTACGCTATTCTATTTCAATGTTCGATAAAGAGGTCATTTGACACTCACCTTATATTTTCCGTTCTTTTTAGTAATATCCAAACTGTACTTAAATGGATTTTCTTCTTCTTCAACCCATGGAACTTTCAGCTGCCTGGATTCATTTCAAAGGAGGCTCTTCTTCATGGAGTTGAGGTAACCAAGTTTACTTGAAACCTATAGGTCCTTAAACAATCAATGTATCTCCTATATTGGTTGTTGGATTGCTGATCATAAACCAAGTTTACTTCGTCGTTCTTTCTTTCAGACTAGAACTAGCTCTCCTATTCAGATCCTGCGCGACGTTGACACTTACGAGAGCTTGTCACTAAGAGGACTCTACCCGGCTGGCGAAGGAGCAGGTTATGCTGGTGGGATTGTAAGTGCAGCAGTCGATGGCATGTATACCGGTTTCTCCGTGGCAAAACGATTTGATTTGTTTCACGGCAACGTAGATTCGGTTCTGGGAAAGGCCCAGAGTGCCGGAGTGGTGAAGTACTAACAAAAGATCTGTTGCACTTCTTGTCTTCACTGCTCCATTTTAACCCAACACATTGACCATGGAAGAGCAAATACAGGTCTGTAGCTGCTAAACTCACCCAAGACATTCTCTGCTTTCTAGTTTCTCTGTCTTCTCCCTAATGGGAATCCTATAATTTGTTATTATTTAATTAACTTGGTCAAAAATATATTAATTTGTTTTTTGAAATGATTAAAACCCTTATTTTATTTATTTATTTTCCATTGGTTAGAATATTAAAGTACACTTAGGTCGGCCTGATCCTATGCCAAATACATTTAATAAATCCCTTGTATCAAACAAAACTACAATCGGCGGTGTCGGTGGGTTCAATCCGGACAACTTCTTTGATCATTTCATCATTTTTTTTAATTTTATATTTACTAGTTCCTTTATGCCTTGTAATTTTATATTTATATTATTTTTTATTAGACCATTTAATTATTTAAATAATGTTAATTAAGTAGTTTTTAATAAAGATTTATCCTATAATTTATGCTATCAGTACATAATGTCATATATAAGAAAAATAAAATAACAAACAAGGTTGATTTAAGTGGCAAGCAAATTGATATTACTTAAGTAGTTCTCGAATCCGAGTTCTTTGTATGCAGCAAATATCTATTAGGAGACTCATCCATCAAAATTAAGTTTACGATCCGAGTGGATTCGAATTAATCAATATAAAACTGTCTTGGAAACCACAACCAAGAAAAGAAAAATGAAATAAGAACAAGAATAATAAAAGGGAGAAAGCAAGGGAAAGCTACGTATCAACTAATGAGACAATATTGAAAGGATCGTCACACCACGTGCAAACTCTGCTAATAATTTCATGCCTCGAAATATTTAATCATAATCGACAAAAAGAAAATACATGAAATTATTAGGGGGAAAAATAAGAAAATAGTGTTCAGCCGAATGCCGTGGTCCAAAATGTGAAAGTTCAATGGTCATGATTCACAAACGGTAAGAGCGACTAGGCCGGTAAATGAATCAAATGTTCAGCGAATCGTTTTTGAACCGCTCGACAGGAAATTCATTTATGTTCTTTTATTTATTAAATGAATGAACATGAATAATATTTTGTGTTCGTTTAATTAAATGAACGTGTCATAACCATTTTTTCGTAAAACAATTAAATATTATTTTTAAAACGATTATGACTTTAATTTTGAAAAATTAGGGAATTTGGAATTGATTTGGAATAAATTGGATAGAGTCGTCATTGACCTTTGTGTTAGGTAGGTCGAATACCTAAAAACGTCTTTTAAAACAATTTTAAGAAAAATCATTTTTAAAATAAAAAAACCGGTCTACGTTTACAAAGATTCGATTAAAATGGGTTTGGGAGTCGGTTATGCGTGGGGAAGGATTAACACCCCACAGCGCCCAAAAACTGATACTGGATCGCTTACACGTTGTCGTAAATGGCGGAACTTATAAATCGAATATGAAATTAAAATATGATTCATTTATTAGATTGTTTAGTTTGCTTCAGATTATTTAATTACAAAAAATTCTTAACTCAAAAGGAAATCTCGAAATTAGAAATCCTCCATCGAGAAAACTAACTCGACTATTTCTTATCAATAAAAGAATACCCTCATAAATATACGAATCGAATATAAAATGAATATTGACAATTGCATAAAATAAACAAATTGATGTTTTGAAACGTACATTGCATTGTTCGATTTAAAATACAATATGAATTAATGAGCACAAGTAAAATTAATTTATTTCAAGTTCACTTTTTATTAAAATGTCGCATCGGATCGCATCACTTCAACTAAGTGATACTTTTCACGCTCATTATACAAATCGGTGTTCTTGAAAAACATTCGAGTTAATATTAAAATGACAACTAGATATTTTACAAATTAAAATAAATCAAATGGAATAAAATGGAATAAACATTAGTAATATATATATATATATGAATATACAAGGGTAAAAAAATAAATTTAATAAATATTTATATGGGTATATGATATAGCATATGTATGTAATAAAATAAAATAAAAATAAATTAGTACATGTACCAATATATTTGAAACATAATATGTACATGAATATTATAACATGGGTTAAAATGTAAACATGCAAACATGGCATACCATAACTCAAATAACATAAAATAAATAAGCTTTAAAAACAAGTGACTAAACTGCATAAATTGAGAATACTATATCAACAATGTAAAATAAAGAAACAGAATCAATCAGTGACTAGAATGAAAAAGAATAAAAATCGGTGGCCAATTTTAAAATAAATCAAACAGCACGCATGATGACCAAATTGAAACAGAATGTCAACATCAAAATAAACAAAGAACATGAGCCTCCTGGTGACTATTATGTAAAAACATGGTAAAGATCTAGGTATTTAAATCATGATTAACCCATAAATCTAGTGGCCAAAATGAAAGAAACATAAATTAGTGGTCAAATTAAAATAACAATAAAAGTAACATGGCAACAACTAGGGATTAAAATGAAAGTTAATAAAAAGGCCTAACCAAATTAAAAAATAAAAATACATCAATAACCAAATGGGGACTAGAATGAACTGAAAATATATTAAATAGCTCAAATAAAAGGAATTAATTTTTATTCACAGCTGCTTACAAAGAAATTGGACCAAAAACAAAATTATCCCCAAAAGTCCAAAAGATGCGGTTTGAGAGAGACCAGAACGACGCCGTTTTGAAACCCGTTTAAATACCCCCTTAATATGTTTGAATCCTCATCTCCTTTCATTCTTCACCCCTTTCATTTCACAGAGAGAGAGAAAGAGAAAGAGAGAAGCACTCTGGAGCTTCAACCGAAGCCCAGAATCCGAGGAAGCTTCGTCGTGCCGGCCGCCGTTGGTCGGCGATCACCGCCGTACGCCGGTGACAGAGCAGAGGGAAATGGTACGACCCGAAGTGTTTCCTCGCTCTGATCACGGATCCAAGGTAGGTTTCGCCTGGAAAGGGCTCAAAGGTCGTAGATCTACAAGGAACTCTTCGTATTCTTCGACTCCGGCGACCCCTAGTGCTCGCGACGTTCGACCAAGGTAAGCCACTACCTTTCTCTCTTCCTTTCGCTTTCAATATTTTCCTTTTATTTAACCCCCAATCCCGTGTTTTTTCGCTCTGGAAAACTCCTCCCTAAAACCCGAATGCCCCCTCCATAGTTGTTTCCCCCTTGATTTATGGTTGATTTTTCCTTTCTGTATGGTAAGATGAGATGATGTCTAGAAAAATAGGGAAATGGGTCTCACTGATTTTACAGATTGAGTCCCGAATTTTTGGGATTTTGATATGGGGTTGATTGATTAGGCTACTGTTTTATCTGATTTGGTGATGTTTTCTCACTGTTGGTTACTGTTTGATAGATTAGAGAGATATTCGGTGGCTTGATGGCTCAACGGCGTCGGTTTCGGGATGGCTCGTCGGCTGGAGAGTGTGGCAGTGAAGCGGCGGCGGCTGCTGGATGATATGCTTAGGGTTGAAACCCTAATCTGGGATGCTTGTGGGCCGGTTCGGGTTAAATACTGGGTCTGGATCCTGGGTCTGAGTGGGCTGCTGAATGATTGTTGTAATTTGATTGGGCTTCAAGGCCTGCACAAAATATGTAACAATAATAAATAATAATAAAAAAAAATACCTGGACAAAAACGGGTGTCTACAGAACGAACATAAACAGAGGGTTCGTCCGTTCATTTACATTCGTGAACATTCAGTAATAATTTTGTTTATATTCATTTATGTTTGTTTATGTTCGTTTATATGCATTCATTTATGTTTAGCTCAATCTCTTTAAATCTATTTAAAATATTAAAGTCTAATAAATTTTAACCTGATATCCATAAATATTTTAAAGTTCAATTAATTTTAAATAAAAATAAAAAAGCTGAAAATAATTAAATAAAATATAATCCTAAAATTGTTAGGAAAGAAAAAAAAAGGTCTATTTTCATTTATATTCGATTACGTTTATTTATGTTCATTTATTGTGTTTGTTTACATTCGTTCATTTGTATTCGTTTACGTTCGTTTATTATGTTCGTTTACATCCATTAGTTTATGTTCGTTCACTTGTGTTTGTTTATCATTTAAATGAACGAACACAAATAAGTTGTATTCCTTAACGAACACGAACAAGAACTTTTTTGTTCGTGTATGTTCGTGTTCGTTCATTTGTTCTGTTAAAATTAAACGAATGAACATGAATATACACTCGTTCGTATTCGTTCGATTCATTTACAGGCTTAAAAGGGACTCATGTTCATGTGCCACATGATGATGCCCCTTAAGGACACATTCATCTTCTACGTGTGATATCGGTGCAATGCGGTTATAGAAGTCCCGAATTCAGGGGGAAAAAGAATTTTAGGATTAAAATTAAATTACTATAAATTTTATGAGAATTAAAATATAATTTTATTATTGTATTGACTTATAATATTATAATTTTTTAGATAAAATTCAAATTTTATCATTTGAGTGGATCAAAGCATAAAGCATAATTTTATAATGTGTTAATTTTTTTTTGGGTAAATTATAAATTTCATCAATGACTTTAAAAGTTTTTAATTTTCTCACTGAACTTAATATATTAGATTTTTTAGCACTAAATTTTATTTTCTCTTATTTTGGTCACAGTATTAAAAACGACGCCCTTTTACAAAATAAAATTTTTACCAAAACGAAGTCGTTTTACATCTACATATCAGCTCATTTTAATGCCTTTTAACTATTTAACGGTCAAGTAAACAAAAAAACATAATGTATTAAGTTCAGTAAAATAATAATAATTTTTAAAATATAGTGAATAAAACATGGAGAGAGTAAATTCAGTTATCAAATTTGTAATTTACCTTAAGAGGGCGTTTGGATGGAGGAATGTGAGATTCCAATGGGAATGGAATCCACATTCTCCGTTTGGTTAGCGCGGAAATCTCATTCCCGGTAATGTAAGATTACCAATAGTAGATTTTTTGGGTATATTACCGAGAATGTCATTACCTCAATTTCTTTAGGTATTGTTGAATTATTGACGTTTTGGACTAAAATGCCCTTAAAAGAATTTTTCTTTAAAAAATATCATTCTTCTGTCATTGAATAATAAAAATTTTACGAAGGTTAAATTACAAATTTATCCTTAAACTATTTTAGATTTACAAAAAAATCTATAATTAAAATTTTATATGAAGTTCAGGTGTTAAAATAAAATTTTACTCTTTCATTAAATCTTTTTATATTTTTAATTTTGAAAAAAAATTATATAAATTTTATGAATTTAATTTTTTTTTATAAAAAATATATAAATATTTCAACTTGTTAAAAAACAAATATATAATAAAGACAGTTTGGTCAAATATACATTCTAATAATATTTTATTCTTTTAACCAAACACGGTAATCTTTTACAGTCCTGTTAAACCAACCAAACACAAAATACAACATTCTCAATAATCTTATTCCCTGATAATCTTACATTCCGTGAATCAAACGCACCTAATATTTTTTTTATGACCAACGGTCGAATTTAATATTTCGATCTATTAATACTGTGAACATTAAAAAAAGAAAACGAAAAATAAAACCTGTCTTCATCCTGGAAGTTGTAAGAAAGGAAGCTCCAGAAACCCAATATAAGAGGTGGCGCGAAAACGACGTCATTCTTAGTCCCTCTCAACTGAAAAACCGTTTTCTTTTCCATTTAAATTTCCTCTCTTTATTTCTTCTTCCCTTCCTCGAAATTATATCTCCCAATTTCTCCCATTTTTTTTCTAATAAAAATTACTTCTCCCTTCACTCACATTTCTCTTAGAAAAAGAAAATAAAAAAGCAAATCGGCGTCCATCTCTTGCGTCTGACCAGTCTCCGGCGATCTGTCCTTCTTCTCCGGCGATCACTCTATTCATTCCAAATTTTATCTTGAATTCAAATTGTTTAAGCTTTTTTTTTGTGATTGAATTATTTGGAAGAATGTTGAGATCCATGAAGGTGAGTTTTCTTCTTCTTCTTTTAAAAATCAATGTTCTTTCTTCTTCTTTTTTTCTGTATTATGAGATGTATCATAAATGTCGAAATTAATTTTCAGCTTTCTGCTTTGTTTTGATCGTTCTCCGTAGATCACGGAATTAAGATAAATTAAAAGCAAAATGAGACATTTAAAAAAAAAACATTAGATTGGATTAGTTTAAACTAATCCTTTTTATTTATATTTTTAGCAGTTGGATTCAATGAACAGTCTCTGCAACTTTCTTGCCGAGAGATTTACATGAAGTTTTGTTATTTAATATTTTTTTCCCTTCAATTTTGGCGACATAAATCTTTCTTTGATACAGACACTGTTATGATCTGAATTATTTGAAAGTTTTCATTGAAAAAAATAATAATCGCATCTTAATTATTTCAATTTTAATCAAAATTTAAATGCTTTACATCGTTCCTCGGGTTTCCTTCTATTTAATCTGGGGGGAAATGGTCAACTCAGAACTTGTTTAATTAAAAAAAGGTCTATTCAGAATTTCTATTATGTTTTATCCTTCGTGCCCCCATGTTTTCAACGAAATTAGCACTGCAAAACTTCAATTTTTCTCGTTCTTCTTTGCAATTATTTTAAATGCATTAAACAAATATAGAAACCGACAAACTTACATAATTATGATTTAATTGTATTTTAAGTTTTTAATTGTTATATGCTAAACATCTGATCCAAAGTGAAACTCCCATGTAATTGAATTTTATTTTTAATGGAAAGAAAATATTTTTCTTTTTCTAAAATTTTTTGCTGCATTTTCTTTGTTGGGATCATTTTCTAATTCCTTTTCATAGAAAGCAAAAGAGAAGGTGTTGAAGGAAGGGAAGAACCAGAGTGGAGCTGTGTATTTGTTTTTGCCAGTGAAATTGTTTTCTTTTCTCCCCTTCCCTGCCGACCATGGCATTCCCATGAGAAGCACAACTGAGAAATCCTTCTCTCTCTCTCTCCCACTCTCACTTATCCTACACACCTTTATTCTAGCTGTCTTCTTAACTACATCTTCACCACCAGGAACAATAACCAGTACGGAATTCACAGTATAGTTTCTCATTTCCAGGGGGGGATCCCTTAGTACTTTGCATTTGCAGTATGATGTACAGATTGGATAGACCTGTATAGGAATTTTAAAGAATCTCCCATTGTACCTGATGCTGTTAGCCTCATTGTTGTTGTTTGATTTGATCTGCATGAATTTGGGCTTTTCTTGATGAATGAACATACTCATCTCAGTTAATTTCTTGCAGTTCTCTAACTATTCATCAGTAAGATGTGATAATCTGTAAAGATTTATTTCCTTTAGCCTTTTTTAACCCGCTATGGTGTTTATAATTATTCCTTTCTGCCATTATGTAAGTAAGCATCTAAGTTTTGGTCTGTGTATTTGTGGCAGATTTTTTGCAGGGAAAAGTATATTCTTTTTGAACAGATGGTGTTATTCTATATACATGTGGGATTCATATAGAAGTTAGGCTTTTAAGTGTAGGTTTTTTCTTTGGAAAATCCCATCTATGTGGTTTTGTTCAGAGAGTTCGGATGGATGTATGCAAACCAGAGCAACGATTACACAAGCTTGCTGCTGCGGATTCCACAAGACCACCCCTTGTTTCTGCTGAAAAGAACAATGGGCCACTCACTACCAGACATTCTCGAACTAGGGAAGTTAGTTCGAGGCATAAATCACCCACTCCTTCAACACCTTCTGGTCCTAGGCGTTGTCCATCTCCAACCCCAAGTAGAACAACCCCTGCACCTTCCCCAGGGTTGCAAAAGAGAGCTGTATCGGCTGAGAGGAAACGTCCCACAACACCACCTCCATTTCAAATTACCTCTACTCCAGTTCATGATTCATCAACAGCTGCGCCAATATCCTCTAGAAGGCTATCAACTGGACGTATACCAGACAGTTTATGGCCTTCTACCATGAGAAATCTTAGTGTTCCGTTTCAGTCTGATACTCTTTCTCCTGTTAGCAAAAAGGAAAAAGAAAAGCCGGTTAGTAATGTTTCCTTGGATCGCACTTTGAGACCTTCTTCAAATGTGACTCATATACAACAATCGGAGACCTCTCCTAGTCCAGAGAGAAAGGGAAGTCATCTTGAAGGGAAAAATGCATCTGATCAGTCTGAAAATGCAAAACCTGTTGATGGTTTGCCTAGTCGATTAATAGATCATCATCGATGGCCTGGTAGAATTGGTGGGAAATTATCTTCCAATTCACAGAACAAAAGTGTGGACCAGGGGGGTAAAATTGTAAAAAATTTATCCACACCGAATCTAGAATTAGTATCTTCACTGAAGAGAATGCCAGTGTCTGATAGTTCAGGTAAACCTCTGCTGAAATCTTCTAATGATGCTGGAAGGCTAATATCAATTGATGACATTGGTCGAGTAGGGTTTGAGGCAACTTCAATTGATGATAAGCCTCGACGGGCATCTTTTCCTGCCAGCATCCTTTCTGCTAGTTCAGTGGACAAAATCAAATTAACAACTTCAGGATCACAATCTCAGTCACCTCGTAAGACCTCTGTTTCTAGGGGAATCAGTCCACATCGACCAAGACCTTCCACTAAAACTGCAAGAGGAGCCAGTCTTACTTCAAGGGGAGTCAGTCCAACTCCAACTGTAAGAGAATCCAGTCCAACTCCAACTGCAAGAGGATCCAGTCATACTTCAAGGGGACTCAGTCCAACTCCAACTGCAAGAGAAGTCAGTAGTACTTCAAGGGGAGTCAGTCCAACTCCAACTGCAAGAGGAGCCGGTCATACTTCAAGGGGAGTCAGTCCAACTCCAACTGCAAGAGGAGCCAGTCCAACTCCAACTGCAAGAGGAGCCAGTCATACTTCAAGGGGAGTCAGTCCAACTCCAAGGGTAGTCAGTCCAACTACGAGTGGGACATCCACCACATCAAGTCTATCCTATAGCTCAACATCAGTTATCAATTCAACTCCAAGGGTTGTCAGTCCAACTCGGATGAGGACATCCACCTCATCCAATCAATCCCATAGCTCAACATCCACCTCTTTCAGTCAATCCCATAACTCAACTTCAATTCTCAGTTCAACTCCAATAGTAGTCAGTCCTACTCGGATGAGGGCATCCAGCTCAGAAAGTCAATCCCATAGCTCAACTACAAAGTTAGTTACTCCACCTCAAATGAGGACATCTACCTCATCTAGTCAATCCCATAGCTCAACATCCGCCTCATCATCCACCTCATCTTGTCAATCCCATCTCTCAACTTCAATTCCCAGTTCAACTCCAAAAGTAGTTAGTCCAATTCGGGTGAGGACATCCACCTCATCAAGTCAATCCCATAGCTCAACTTCAGTCCTCAGCTCAACTCCAAGAGTACTTAGTCCAACTCGGACGAGGACATCCACCTCATTAAGAAAAACCCATAGTCGATCCCATAGCTCATCTTCAGTTCTCGGTTCAAATTCAAGAGGTTTCAGTCCAACTCCAAGGGTAGTCAGTCCTACTCGGATGAGAGCATCCACCTCATCGAGTCAGTTCCATAGCTCAACTTCAGGTTTTAGTTCAACTTCAAGAGGTGTCAGTCCAACTCCAAGGGTAGTCAGTCCTACTCGGATGAGGACATCCACCTCATCGAGTCAATCCCATAGCTCAATGTCAGTTCTCAGTTTTGTCACAGATTGTAAGAAGGGAAGAAAAGGTGTCAACTCAATAGAGGATGCTCATCAACTGCGTCTTCTTTACAATCGCTATCTGCAGTGGCGTTTTGCTAATGCCCATGCAGAAGCTGTATTCGATATTCAGAAAGTAAATTCAGAGGTAAATTTCTTCTATTAGGGAACAAATATGTGTCAGCAAATATTATCCATGAATTTCATGGAGATAACCTTCAATGATTTGAGTGGGAAAGTTTTATTTCTGTGATGCGGTTCTTTAATTATTGAATAGAAAAACTGGGTTGTTTGCTTATTTGCATCATGTTCCACAACTATCTTTTTCCTACTATGGAGAACTTCATTACAGTGTCGTACGCATATGATGGGCTAGACCTTTAGATATGAGATTGGTCATGCATTTCCTACTATGTGGAATTTCATGACACTTTCATATGCATATGATGGGCTTACTTGGAGCTTAGATATGGCATAGATTGTGAATTTCATCTCAACATGACATGTTAAATCTATTATCAAATAAAGTTATGATCTGTTATATCAGGAAACTTTATACAATGTATGGAATGATACTTGGGATCTCTGCAACACTTTGATCAAGGAAAAGATCAATATCCAACGGTTGAAGTTAGAGCTCAAGCTGAACTCTGTTTTGAATCATCAAGTAATACCTCTCTCTACAATAGTGTTAATCTATAGGGAACTTTTACATTCTTGATGCTAGAACCACCGTTATATTTTGACATTATAGGAATAGTTTATGAACATCTTAGGGAACTTCCTTTTAGGGGAAAGTTGAATAACACTAAGCTACGCCTTGCTCCACTGTAGGTCTGAATTTATTATCAATAGAATATGTATCCACTAACATGGCTTTCGGAAAAATATCTTGATCAGTAGGGGGCTACTTTATTTTGGAAGCATTGGTATGGGCCTCCATGCTTTTTATATTTTATGAGATGCTCATTAAATGAATTTAGAGGTCTTGCAGGATTGTAATTAATAATCTTCTAGTTGTGCTAACCTTCTAACCGAATGAAGAAGGTCAAATATAACAGTTATGTGAAAAGCCATGACTAGGTACATTCTGCAGGATGCTTTGCCCCAAGCTTCAGCATTTTAGGACTTAGAGGGTTTAATACATCAGGATCCTATCCATAATTGATCGTATCAGAAGAAAGACCTGTTGCTTATTCCTGACAAATAATTCCAGTTTGATTGACTCAAATAATGTTTGAACTTTCCCGTCTGGGTTGGTGCTAGGAACTTCATTAGATTCAAGTATTCCACGTCCCCAAATTTACGATGATTATTCACAAAGTTCCATTACTGTAGCTATAAACTTAAAACATAAAAAGTACAGGAGAAAGCTATCAGGGACCTATCACGTGTAATCATGGAGGGTATAAAAGAACACCAGATGACTAGTCTGCATCTGGTGCCTAGACAATCAGACATGCCTGTTTACCCAAAATTATATTCAATTTTCAGCCATGCTTTTGAATACCCATTTGTAGGCATCTTTTGTCAGCCAATAGAATTTCCATTATCTAAGTATATGTTTATTAAATGATTCATGCAGATGGCATACCTCGATGACTGGGCATTACTTGAGAGAGATCATTTAAGTTCCTTAGCTGGAGCAGAAGAAGATCTAGAGGCAAGCACCCTCCGTATTCCCATAACTGGTGGGGCAAAGGTAAGTTAGTTTAGACAAGTACTATGGACTGATGTCTGAAAAGAGAGATCTTGACATCGATACTGGACTTTGTACTCACCAGGCAGATATTGAATCATTGAAATATGCTATTTGCTCTGCTGTTGACGTGATGCAGGCTATGGGATCCTCCATTTGTTCTTTACTCCCAAAGGTATTTATCTTAACAAGCCACCATTTTGCTTTTATTTTGACATAAATGCTCACGTCGTAAGCGGTTAGAAGAAATATCAAAATGTTAGTCTTTACATCCCACTACAATTTATGATTCATTATCTACCATGTCATAGTGACTCTGAATCTCGCTTCTTCTTCCTTTTGCTTAGTCCTTGAATGATTTGATGTTTTCTATCATTTGATAATGAAATTTAAGATGCTTACTACTAGTATACTTCCCTAGAAAATTCAATTTTGGTACATGTAGAAAAGGTTTATTTCTGTTTATTTCACAGGTGTTGAGCCTCTCTCAATTTCATCATGGATTATAAATATCTGATGATCATATATACCTTCTAATGACTCAAAATTTCACGTTTACGACTTGGATTCTGATACTTTTAGCTTGCAGTTTTATTGCCTGATGTCTTTTTACATTTGAAATTAATTCCGGATGCTTGACCATTTCAATGTTTTATCTGATATAGGTGGAAGGGGTAAACTATAGGGTTTCTGAGCTTGCTGCAATTGGTGCACAAGAGAAAAACATGCTCGACCAATGCGAAGCGCTGTTGTCTTCAACAGCAGCTATGCAAGTGAGTTCGCGTTAACCTGAAATAAATTCTGCACCAATCTGATCCGATGAATGCTGTCTGTAAATGCTACCATCCTTTCTTCAATTATGCACTAGTCCTTTTTCGACTCGATCGGTACAAAAGTGACCAACCCGTGCCATCGTTATCCAATGGATATTGCAAGTGCAAAGCTTTGTTTCTTTTTTCGGATATTTCACTTTTTCACTTCTATTATATCAATCTTTGACAATATCTTTGGTTATTGAACAGTTGGAAGAATGCAGCCTCATGGCTCATCTAACGCAAACAAAACAACCTTTGAAGAAGAGTAAGCAGCCAACCAGGGCAGCCAAAGCATTTCCGTGGCCGTGACCGGCCGCTAATGCCGATATTATCATGTAAGTGAATCTGCTCTTCCCTGTAATTGTAAATCATTTCCCTGTTAATTTCTTTTCTCCACTTAAAAAGATGGAGCTACTCGCTCTGTTTTCTCTTCCTGTAATTTTTTATCACGTGTAAAATGAAAATTCAAAGGAAAAAAGGGATTTGAAATTCAATGTAGAGGCAAAGCTTAGAAGCATTGTCGTCAACTGTCATATATTGATGCAAGTTGAGGATGTTTCAGGAAATATTATATGCATATGTATACATTTATGTAGTAGAAGAATTCACTTACATTATTACAAAACTACTTTTTTTTTAATTAATCGCTTGTTATTGACCGACTAATTCAGATCGGATACTACAATGGCGAGGACGACCCTCCCAACTGGAGATTATTATTGACCGACTAATTCAGATTATGTACTACAATGGCGAAGGCGACCCTTCTAACCCAGTTTGTTCAATTCACAAACGCTATGATTCGAACCCCTGACATTACTTAAGGAATCTAGTGCCTACTACTAGACCAACTGGAGGTTGGTTTATTACAAAAACTACTTTAATTCTTTGTACAATTGATATTTTGACAATCTGATATATTTACAATACATATGTACTTGCCATGAATGTAAATTTAAAATCTATTCAATGTCAGTAACAAATATAGTTGTCATCAAACTAACAAAAATTAACGGTCTAATGATCAAGATATATTAAACCGTCAAATTAACAGAAATTAACAATTTAATGACCAAAATATAATAAACCAATAAAGTAAGGGATTAATCACAACACTAATTTTCCACCATAATTTAGAAAATCAATGAATTTAGTCGTCAATATCTACAAAATGTGTAAACTGTGTTGTATTTTTTAAAATCTATGATCAAACTAACATTATTACTTGTATTAAAGACTAAATTTTTTATTATGCCAACAAAAATTAAATAATATTGATAAAAGAAAACTAAAGCCATGATTAATTATCTTTAATTACTCACTTCCAAAACTTTTAGGACTGAATTGATCTTTATTGAGAGGGACTAATCCGCATAATTCCAAAATTAAGAGAAACTGATAGTATAATTGATAGTGCATTTTCGAAATGATTTAATTATGCTTTCGGCCTCTTTTCTCTTTGAACTTTTAAGATTTGATCTTTTATTTTTATTATTAAGAATTTGATTTATATTTATTTGATTTAAAAATTAAAGTATAATTGATAATATTATCAATTGAATTCTATTAAATTTGAATACATATTTCCAATAAATTTAATTTCATCAACTGCTAATTAATTTAACCATATAAAATCTTAAGTCCATTCAACAATAGCTAAAATTTGAATATTAATGGTAAAAATATATTTTTATTAAAAAATATTTTAAATCCTTTTTTAAAATATCGAAATATAACGGAAGTTCATTAACAGCGTTATTAATTATATTCTATTTTTTTAAGGCAGACCAATGGGGAGACAAAATCAGAATTGAAAGAAGAGGGATTAGATTTTGAAATTACCAAAAGTAAAAGGACTAGTTGTAGAAAAAGGAAAACAAATACTCTCTCTCCAAAATAAGGGTTTGTTTTTGGTGTCTGCCGTCCTCACATACACTTCATTTCTCTCTTCCCCTTGCTCTCCCGCAGAAGAGAGGGAATATATCTTATTTTCATTTCATCTCTCTAAATTCCAAATCTTTTTTCCCCCAATCTCTTTATATTCATATTCAGATTCAGCGTTTTATTCTCTTTTCTTTTTGAAGTTTTCTTGTTTCTGATCGGACGCCGGAGATTGAATTTCACGTCAAAGAGGTATGCAGCAAGGTGATCAGTCGGTGTTGAGCTTAAGACCTGGTGGTGGTCGAGGAGGCAGGCTTTTTGGTGGTCCTTCTTCATCTTCATCCTCCTCTTCTTCTCTGTTAGCTTTTGGTTCTCTTTCTTCCGATCTTCCTCTCTTTCGTCCTCACGGAGGTTCTTCTATTAAGGTTCTATCTTTTATCCATTTATTTTCAAAACCCATATCTCAGTTTTTCTGGATCTAACCTCGTAATGTCTTCTTTTATTGGTTTTTGATTGATTTGGTATGGGTTGGTCTTTTTAGATGTTTTGCTATTGGATTTAAATGGGGCTTCTTTTTAAATTGTTAGTTTCGTATATGTGAGGAAACTCTGCTTGCAATATTGGATCTTAGCTAGTAGATTTGGTTTTATCCTTGCAACATTGATCTTTATTCGTCTGAAAGACTTATGTTTTCCATTGAGCTCTCAGTCGCAAATTTGGTATTTTCCCTATTGCCTTTTGAATTTACGAGCATATTATTAGGCCATAAAAAATGTGCAAATGTGATTAGTTGTAATTCTTCTTTGGGCACATATAGTACATGTGCTTGCTGTAAACAGGTGCCTAAGTCTATGAGCTATTGATTACCCATAAAGGACCTAAAACCAATTAGAATCTTATATGATAGAGGTAGAGGTGTTCCATTGATAAAAGAGTCGATGAACTTTTTCTAATTGTGTCAATCCTCTTAGTTGTCTTTTAAATATTGTGAGCATATTGTTGATATATTGTCTGTGGAAGAACAAGTAAACAATAAAATGGTTTCCAAAATATGAAGTTATCAATTGCTTTACTGTTGTAGGCTGGAGACTCGCGATTTGAGAGTCGTGAACGAGTGCGATACACTAGGGACCAGCTTCTTCAGCTTAGGGAGGTAATGTTACGAATTTGTGCATGTAATATGCTTCATCTGTGCATCAGAGAACTATTTGTAGCATTTTACTTCCGCAAATCATCTAGAAAATAACAATTATGCTATTTTGTTTGCATCTAAGGAAGTTATTCAACATTTTCAGTACCCTGTTTCACTTATATTAAGTTGATCAGGCAAATAAGTTTTCCACCGTTGTTCATAATTTGTTTCAATTATTAAATTCAATTGCACTTTGACTACTGTTTGATATAATATCTGATTGTTCTGCTTGCCTTTTTAGGTGGTAGAAGTTGCTGACGATATTCTTAACATCAAACGAGAAATTGAGGTGGAACTCTTTGGTGAAGAGCAGAACTGGAGTCGTGGAGAAAGCAATGTGAGCTCTAAGTGGTCTTTTGCTCTTACTGTTCAATTGATTTATTTTGCTATAAACTAATTACCTAGATGAAATACCATAATTTTTTAATATTGCTGTCAAGCAATAATTATTTGTTAAAGCTTGTTCTTCATCCTTTACTTCTTCCAGCCACCAAAACAAATTCAGGGTCACAACCGTTACTCTGAACCTGACAATCGTGACTGGCGTAACCGTTCAGCACCTCCTGATGGAGGGGATAGGTCCTGGGAGTCTCTTCATGATAGAGAATTGGGAAATGACTCCAGACATCTAGAAGCTAGTCAATTTAATCATCAAGATCAACTCAACTCTCAGTTCTCGAGGGCACAAATCTCTTCTAACCAAATGGTAATTGACATAACACAATATGAACTCTTTCTCTTTATGTAAGATTTCTGGTATGTTTATTGTTTTTATTGGCTTTTGCTAGAATTTTCAAGTTCTTAGGGGTGGTGCAGGTATTTAAAACAATTATTGTTGAATTTATATGTTAGGATTTAGTCCTTGAATCGGCAGATCCACTTAACGTCTTAAACCACCAGTATTTTATATCATTCTGGGAGCAATTGTTCAAGAAGTTGCATCTTATTGCTCTTAATTTTCTTTAATTTTGTTTTATTTATAATCATGACTCGTGAGATGGTTCAACACCCGCAGGAACCTTACATTTAGGATTTTATTTTTTTCATTTATTAACTCATTTGCTTCTGGTCCCTTGCATTATTCCACACGTTACAAAGCATATCAGTTGTTTGTAATTGTTCCTTACACAAATTCCATTTTTTTTTTGTTTTCCATAATGATAAAATTCAAGGAACCCTTCAACTTATAGTTTCTTCATATTAGCTTTGTACTTATTCCTGTAAGTAGCAAGTTTATCTGTGCTGCAAGATATGCCTGTCATTTGTCTTTGGCATTAACATTTGGTTGTGTGTTGAACTAGGGGGGACAAACTCCCGCTTTGGTCAAGGCTGAGGTGCCATGGTCTGCTAGAAGGGGGGATCTTTCCGAGAAGGACCGTGTGTTCTAAAGACTGTAAAAGGGTAATCATATTCAAAATATGTTTATTGCTCATATATGTCACCACTTCCTGCTGAGAAATCATAAAAGCAGGTTTTACACATTATATATGCCTCTTCTATTTCTATCAACCTACCATAAAAAAAGCCTTTTATTTATCTTATCTATTAAGCATGATGCATGCCGATAACCTTTATAGTAAATCTATGTTAGAACATTTTCTTTTGTTTCAAGTTATTGAACCAAAGGCGTTTCTGTGAACTTCCTAAGATTGGAATATCATGGTCAAGTTCTTAAATTCATAGAGAATATAGGTTTCTTTAGTATGGTTTTAGTTTTGGAAGTTGATGAATACAAGATGGCTTCCATTTTTAGGGAACTTGCTAAGTGCATTGTTGTCCAGATTGCACAAGTATGGCTTATTGGTTATTCTGAATGGTTATTTTCTCTGTGCAGGATACTGAACAAGCTGACCCCTGAAAAGTATGATCTTTTGAAGGGTCAACTTCTTGATTCTGGTATTACATCAGCTGATATCTTGAAGGTTAGCACTTTTCGCATTTCCATTATTCTTTCTGGCATCACTACATACCTCTTGTACAATTTTCTAGGTCTGTGATTGTATTAAGAAATTTACATGCTTTTATACACATTACTAATGGGATATCTTTGACATCTTTACAGGATGTTATCAGTCTAATATTTGAGAAGGCTGTTTTGGAACCCACATTTTGCCCTATGTATGCTCTTTTATGTTCTGATCTTAATGATAAGCTCCCCTCTTTCCCATCCGATGAACCTGGTGGAAAAGACATTACATTTAAGCGCGTCCTCTTGAATAACTGCCAGGAGGAATTTGAGGGAGCTGACAAGCTTAGGGAAGAGGTGTCGCAGATGACTGCCCCTGAGCAAGAGATGGAGCGGAGAGATAAAGAAAGGTTGGTTAAGCTCCGTACTTTAGGTAACATTCGTTTAATTGGTGAGCTTCTGAAGCAAAAAATGGTACCTGAGAAGATAGTTCATCACATTGTGCAGGTTATTGCCAATACTTCTTTTCTTACCCATGCAAATCAGATTTTAGTAAGTTATGCTAAATCATATTTTTTTCTGTTTTCCCTTCAGGAACTTTTGGGCCATGATACTAAAGCTTGCCCTGTGGAGGAGAATCTTGAAGCTATTTGTCAGTTCTTCAATACTATTGGTAAGCAACTTGATGAGAGCCCAAAATCACGGCGCATAAATGATGTCTACTTCAGTAGAATGAAGGACTTGGTCACAAATCCCCAGCTTGCTTCAAGACTGAAATTTATGGTTCGTGATGTTCTTGATCTGCGCACTAACAATTGGGTTCCCCGGCGTGAAGAGGTAACAATCCTAAGTGCCATCAATTTCTGGGTTAGAAAGATTAGAAAGATGTTGACATATTGATTTAAATGGGTTTTGATATTGACATCTTGTACTAAATTTGCAGGTGAAAGCCAAAACAATTACTGAAATCCATTCTGAAGCTGAAAAAACCCTTGGGCTGCGTCCAGGTGCTACTGCTAGTATTAGAAATAAACCTGTTTCTGGTGGTCCAACGAGTTCTGGTCCTGGGGGGTTTCCTATCACTCGTCCTGGTACTGGGGGTCTGATGCCTGGAATGCCTGGAACTCGGAGGATGCCTGGAATGCCGGGAATGGACAATGATAACTGGGATGGTCTTAGAACAAGGTCAATGCCAAGGGGTGACGGACCAGGTACACAACCTGGAGGGCGAGTTCCTTCATCATTAATCAATAAGTCAACTTCAGTCAATCCAAGGATGTTGCCTCAAGGTAGTGGTGGCCTAATGAGTGGTAAGACAAGTGCCCTGTTGCAGGGAAGTTCAATCCCACCGGCTAAGCCATCCAACCCGATTTTGGGTGCTGAGCCTGTGGCACAACCTTCTCTTCCTGGCAAATCTGTTCCTGTGGCTATTGCGTCTGCAGTTTTGGAGAAACCACTCACACCAGCTTCAAAACTCAATCCAGCTGACCTTAGTAGAAAAACACGGGCCCTATTGGAGGAATTTTTCAGTGTTAGGCTTCTGGATGAAGCTTTGCAGTGTGTGGAGGAACTAGGATCTCCGTCACACCATCCTGAGGTTGTGAAAGAAGCTATCTCCATTGCCTTGGAGAAAATTCCACCTTGTGTTGAGCCAGTTTCAAAGCTTATAGAATACTTGTTTATCAAGAAAGTTCTTACAGCTAGAGACATAGGGACTGGATGCCTACTCTACGGTGCTCTTTTGGATGATATTGGCATCGATTTACCAAAAGCACCGAATAATTTTGGAGAAATAACCGGAAAACTTATTTTGGCTGGGGGATTAGACTTTAATGTAGTGAAGGAAGTCCTTAAGAAGTTGGAAGACAACATGTACCAAAAATTTGTATTTGATGCAGCAATCCGGATTGTTAGCTCAGATCCTTCAGGACAAGCTCTGTTGGAAGCTCAGGCATCTGAGGTCAAGGCCTGTCAGAGTCTATTCTGATTTTTGCATGCCCCTTTTAATGTCAGTGTACGCACGATGGCTAACGCAGTTCTGCTCATCACCACTTCAATACTAGTCCACCCCACTATTTTTGAGGCAAGCAACGTGTATTATTTCAAAAAGTGGAGCTGTGAAGGACAGGTAAATTTTTTATTGAGCTGTGTATTTCTACCCGAGATAATAGTGGTTTGCCATTGAGAAAAAGGATTTTGCCATCGAGTGTGGCTAATAAATGCTGAAATTCTCGGGCAGAATGTTGTCACCCTTTAAGGGGTCGGTTGCTTTTGTATTGGATTAGTTGTTTTTTTTTCCTTTTTGACCGAGTAATTTAGCTTGTTGAACTTTGAGTCCCATAAATGGTTTTGAGTTGTTTTACATTTTGCAGCAATGCAAGTGAAAAACTCCATCACTGCCTTTACTTATTTGGGTGTGTATGGCTTTAAATGAATCCATGACTGCTTCAACACTTTCAGCTGCTGTAGAATGTGCAGTTAGATTATTTATTATGCAAAATGTAATATTTTCAATTTTAACTTAAAATATTACCTAGATATCTTTAAAGAGTAACAACAACAAAATCCTATTTTCATATGCAATGGGATAAGGAGGAAGTAGAGTAGTAATGTTGTTAAAAATTTTTACAATTATTATTAATTTTTACTGTTGCATTTAAAGTTCATTCTTAGAGTTACGCTCTAAAGGGTCACGTCAAGTTGACCAGCAGGCACAGAAAACAAATAAAGAACCAAAAGAAGAGGACCTATTATTTTTCAACAACATGAAGATATTCAGACTTGGTAGTTGATGGCTGCCTATGGAATCAAAAATCATTCTAGATTGAAAGTACATGTATATACACGTGTGGTAGCTGGAAAAGAAGTGAAATCAGCTATGAATTTGTCTGTATTTTAGAACCGGATAATCGTTTATTGTGAGTAGTATAAAATCCCTATTTATATCCACTCTGCTTGATGGATTGAAAGTAGAGCAAACACCTTCCTCCAGTACAGTAATCCCACCAACCCAAATCCAAATCCTTAAGTATATTTATATTATATCCCCTCTGTGTGCTCGTTCCATTCTCTTGTTAGAGAGAGAGAGAGAGATTCATTAACCTATTCTACTCTCTCCTGTCTCCCATTTTCTTCTCTTTTTAACGATTCTAATTTTTCCATTCGTCTCTTCTATTTAAATTGTTTAAAAATTTTGATTTTTTATTGCACCATTTTCTCAAAAATGGAGTTTTTTATGCACCCATTTGTTCAAAACCGAACCTTTGCTTCACAAACACGCTATGTTCTCTTAAAACAATGAAAACCACGGATTTGGGTGTTCTTTAAACCCTAGAAGAAGGCCTTTGTTTTATAAAAAAAAATATTTTTTCAATCATGAGCGAGAGAGGTGTTCAGGTGTTCGATGATAAGAAAAGTGGGGTTTTCTCTATACGTGGTTTGGGGTCTCAATGGAGTCTCCAACAGAATGATTTTCATCATGGTGGCTTGTTTGCGAGCGTTGGTCAAATGGGAATAGGATTTGGACCCAACCCCCCGAATCAGCATAACGATGGTGGAATCAAAGCACCGTTCATCGATTTGTTTCTCAAATACTTACCATCACAAGATGAAATCCGAGTTGTTGGGGTACCAGAAGGTGAAGCTGCTTCGAGGACGAAGAAAAAAGTTGGATTAAAACTGAAAATGAAGGTGTCTAATCCTTCCTTGAGGAGGTTAATGAGCGGGGCTGTTGCCGGTGCGATCTCGAGGACTTGCGTTGCTCCCTTGGAGACTATAAGGACGCATTTGATGGTGGGGAGTCGTGGGAGTTCTACTGCTGAAGTGTTCGGTAATATTATGCAGACCGATGGATGGAAAGGATTGTTTAGGGGTAATCTTGTTAACGTGATTCGAGTCGCTCCGAGCAAGGCGATCGAGGTATTAATTCCCCGAATTTGATAAGTTTATGAATGCTGTATGCTGCTGGTTAATCAAATGTTTATGGTTTTGATGCAGCTTTTCACTGTGTTTACTGGGTCTATGTGTATACCTTGTTTGCTCGCAAATTGACTTTCTGCAGTTAGTTTCATATGGTTATTTGTTAAAGCCAACGTAAATATTCTTACCTTAAATACTGATTCATCATGTACTGCAGCTATTTGCTTTCGATACCGTGAATAAGCAGTTATCACCGAAACCCGGGGAAGAACCAAAGATTCCGATTCCGGCTTCATTAGTTGCAGGAGCTTGTGCTGGAGTCAGCTCAACGTTGTTGACCTATCCTCTTGAGTTAGTCAAGACTCGATTAACCATTGAGGTAAACACATTCTAAATATTTGTAACTTCTGCAGGTAAAAAATATGTTTTCACTTATATCTGAGATTTGTTAATCTTGCAGAAAAACATGTACGATGGTATATTTGATGCTTTCTTAAAAATACTGCAAAAGGAGGGCCCTGCCGAACTTTATAGAGGCCTTGCTCCGAGTCTCATCGGAGTAATTCCATATGCTGCCACAAATTATTTTGCATATGACACTTTACGTAAGGCGTATCGTAAAGTTTCGTCGGAGGAGAAAATCGGCAATATTGAAACCCTTTTAATAGGATCACTAGCGGGGGCTATTTCAAGCAGTGCAACCTTCCCACTCGAGGTGGCTCGCAAGCACATGCAGGTCGGGGCTCTCAATGGAAGACATGTCTACAAGCATGTGTTGCACGCACTGTCGAGCATTCTCGAACAAGAAGGAATTCATGGTCTGTATAAAGGTTTGGGCCCTAGTTGCATGAAATTGATACCTGCTGCTGGGATTTCTTTCATGTGCTACGAAGCGTGCAAGAGGATACTGGTAAACGAAGATGAAGAATCTTAGGTTTTCCCGGTGAAGGGAAGATACTCATCTTTTGGGGAACAAGCTACCATACATTTTAGGTTTATCCTTCTGAATTTTGTTTGTTGAGGGCTCAGTTCGGGTGGCGGCAGCTGTGAGTGGAAGGTAAGAAATGATGTAGTTTGCAACGCATACATTTAAAGAATGTAAGACTTATTACCTTTAGCTGCCTCGAAATATATTAATGTCTTCTTTCTTTCATATATATGTATTCATGAATGTCAACTGACTCGATGCTCACACCCTGATCAACCAGTCTTATTAGCAATTATGATACAAATCTTTGCTTCTTTCTGGCATCATCTATTCATAAAATAAACATCTATGTATACGAAGCGAATATTCGATCATGTAAGCAAGAATGAATTAGCAAGAATGAATTAGAAACAAATCTTGAAACAAAGGGGCCATTGTATTTTACGAAAAATTCCAAATGATGAAATCTCAGTGAACAGGCTCCAATTCTGTATGGCCAAACAAGAAACTAACGGTTAAAGCGGTCCAAGATCAAGTAACACAAGCTTAAATTAAGGGAGTAATATCTCAGCTCTGCCCGTCATTATCTATAACATCCTCGGCAGCAGCTTCCATCAACTCTTCGAACTTATCTGATTTGCCCAGCACTATTTCAATCTACAAAATAATAAACTACATGCTGTCAAGCACTCAACATTACTGGCTTAAACCATTTCATGCAATATAAGACAGCTATATGATTACCTATGGACTCAATGACTGTTACTATAAACATAACTCCAAGCGTGTAAGCTAATGACTAAACAAAGCAAGTTAAATGATG